>NW_028230451.1:2662262-2899085 GCF_043228905.1 Azolla caroliniana | reverse complement strand
TCCCGGGAGTGGCTCGAAACCGGTGTCATGTCTTTCGCCGCCGGATCGTTGCGTGAGTCGGGTTCCCACTTTTTCACGTAGTGTACGAAATACACTACGACACCGGTTCGGCTTCGACTGGCGTGGTCAGAGGCTCGTCCGGGGGAACAACTTTGGAGGAGTTGACACGGGCGGTAAAGGATCTCCAGATCGCCCAGGCTCGGAGGGAAGGTGGCGAACAGGCTCGTGACCGACGGCCTCCGGCAGGAAATAGGTGCACGTGGTGCGACGAGGTCGGCCACATCCGGAAAGACTGCAGGGACTTTGCGGAGGCTTTGAGAAGCCAGGTAGTGTACCTGTGGGAAGGTCGGGTGCACACCAGCGATACCCGGAGGGCCCTGAACCGAAACGACGGGCGAGGAGGAATGAAAAGGCTAATGGAAGAGGCGGCGGCCCGGCACGCGGAGACCGTCCACTACTCGGCGTCAGCCGGTATTCGGGTCGGAAGCAGCGAGGCCCGAAAGGAGAGCAAAGACGGGTTCTGGAAGGCCTCGCCGGTGCCCGACTAAGGAAAGACGAGGCGGACCGCGCGGAGAAGCGGGTCTAGGAGGTAACTGGGTGGAGTGACCCGGTCGAAGAAAAGACGGGTTTCGTCGAAGCAGCTTGCCAGAACTACGAGGCTCTGGTTGAAGACAAACGGGTAGGTAAAACCGGAGGGGCTGGACCCTCACAGAGATATGAAACCCGATTCGGGCCAAAACGGAACGAGGCCGATGAGACCAGTGCCCGGGATAACCACAAGAAGGGCGGATACCGGTTGGGCACGGAGATAGAAAGGACCACGGACCTACGAAAGGTCCTGGAAGAACGAATCCTCGACAGCAAGGTGGAACTGTCGTTGCGGGAGGTGCTCGGAATCGCCAAGAAGGAGTTCCACGACTCCATCGTAGACTTGGTGAAGAGGAAGAGGCTGTCGACGGAGACAGAACCGGAAAGGCCGGTGGAGGTGCGGACGACGCACATAAAGGAGATGGCTCTGGAAGACGAGTGGGCGGAGAGCCACTATTCGAGGCCACACTGGGCCCGAGCGACCACGGAAACCCCGGTGAAGATCGGAGATGTTCAGGAGTGGCGCTGGTGGACCATGGTTCGGAAATAAACCTGATGTCCATGGACTTCTACAAGAAGGGGAAATGACCGATCAACACCAGGCACGGGTGGAAGATATCGGCAGCGACGCGCGCCACCGAGGAACTACACGGGGCCTGCCCAAACGTGTGAGTCAAGATCGGCGACGTCGAGATAGACCAACACTTCTTTGTGCAGGAGACGTCCTCGCACCCGGTCATACTGGGAGAACCGTACATTACAGCAGCACGGATGGAGACCAAGGTGCTGGACAACGGGTCGGCTTACGCGAGGGTCAAGAGTCAGGACGGGCGTCATTCGGTCCAATTCCTGACGGTGCGACCGAACCACGAGCGAAACCGCGAGTCCCTCGGTGGCGAGAACCGAGAGGATTTTTAGAGAGGGCTGTCAAGGCGTGGGGCCGCGATAGTCCGGACACTCCGGGAAAACCCCACAAATGTACGATAGAGACGAAACCGAAGAAACCTTGTACCATAAGTAGGAAGTTTTGTTTCTCCGACAACGAAGGGTGTACGATAGTTGACGTCGTTGGCTGAGAAAAGACAAGGACGGAAGAGCGACTTCGGGCGTGCAGAGTTCTCGGGCCCAGCGAGGAAATCAACGGAGCCGTGGAGGCGGTCTCCTTCGACGATACCTTGGGAATACTGCGAGAGGTGGTCGGAGAGGGCCTTAAAGAGGACCGGACGATACCGGTTTGTTCAGAAGAGATGTACGAAGTCATCACGGACTTCAGTCGAGGGCTCGAGTCGGATCGGACGGCCCAGTGTCGAGGTATTCCTCGCGAATGCGTGGAATGAGGCGAGACCTCGGGGGTCCTGTACCAAAGAGCAAGAGAGAAAGGAGAGGAGACCCACTACGTGCGAGAGTAGATTCACAGGGACACGGCCCTTCGACACAAAGAAGCGAGTGGGACAGCGACACAGAGAGACACGAATGTATGTATGTATTAACAGAGACAAACAACGAACACGAAATCGGTTACAACCGAACAGGCCGGCGAACAGATGCCGATACCTGTTCGTAAACGCACAGAGATGAAGGAGTAGGTTGGAGGTGCTGCCGGAAGCACTCGGGCATTCCTAAGAGCAGCGCGAGCCTCCCGAAACCTGCACAGGAGGAAGCTCTGGAGTTTGCGAACCAGAGAGAGAGAGAGAAGCCTTCGCACCCAAACCGACAGCACTCCGTCCTCGACTCTCCGCGATCCCTTTTCTCCTCCTCGTCTCCCTCCTTTTATAGGCTAGGAAGGAGCCGTTTCCCCTTTACTTCCTACCTACCGAATCTGCCCGCCTAGGATCTCCTATGTACAACATAAGGCGCACGTGCATGAAGAGCCGGTTCCTACGCTCTGGTGCACCGATTCCGCTTGTGGACGGTTTTCTTCACGACATCCACCCCCACCTAACCGCGCATCCACCGGCATGCGCCAAATCGAGTTGGGACGGAGAAAACCGATGCAGCCTTTATTCCCCACTCGTCGGTTCTTCTTCGGTTTTGGATCGTCCGTCATCCCGATCCAAGCTATCCAGATCCGGCTCGTCGTCGTGACGCTTCTTGAACGTTTTGATCCGCTTCCCAGCTACCGGTACCGCCATTCTCGAGCCGTCGAGTTCCGCCAGCTGGTACGTCCCGTTGTCATTGGCGCTTTGTACCACGTAAGGCCCGAACCACCTTCTTGCGAATTTCCGTGTCACTCGGTGCTGGTTGTCGAGGCTGCTGTCGTAGACTAGCACCCAGTCGCCTTCCTCGATCTTCTTCGGTCGGAGCCGGTGCGTCTGGTCCAACCGGGCTTTGTTCCTCGTCCTGGCCACCCGAAGCTTTTCCGCAGCCTGCTCCACGTCCTCCGGTCTCCGCTCGAGCTATCGTATACGCGCCGTCAACAGTTCCTCTCGGCTCATCTCGTCTCTCCAGTCCACGGTTGCCCATGAGGAGATCGTACGTTCGATCAGCATGATCGGCTTCTGCCCAAACATGAGCTCTGCCGGCATGAATCCGGTTACCGAACTGTGCGTAGTCCGGTCAGCCCACAACACGTAAGGCAGTAGCCGCGGCCAGTTCCCGACTTGACCTCTGCATGCCCGAACTAACGCCTTGACGATCGGTCCGTGTCCGCGCTCCACCTTCCCATTTGCCTCTGGATTGTACGCAGTGGTAAGCGAGAGCTTGACCCCTAACCGGTCGAACAGCTCCTCGGCCTCTTCGGCGTCCAACTCCCCGCGATCAGCCACGATCTTCCCGACGCACCCGTACCGGCATATTACGTCCTCGAGCAGGAACCGACATACGGCTGCAGTCGTTTTGTTCTGAAGGGCCCGGCCTTCCACCTGGTTCGTCAGATCTTCCCGAGCCAGGACCAGATACCGCATCTGTCCTACTCCTATCGGCATCGTTACCAGGTCTACCATCCATTTGAAGTGGATGGTCGGAGGGTACGTAGGGTGAAGTTCTTCCCGGTGTCGGACTATGGAGTGCATCTGACAGCTCTCACAAGTTGTCACGAATCGATGCACGTCCCGGTACAGTCCCGGCCACCAGTACTTCCCCTTTATCTTCTCGAACGTGGCCCAGGTTCCACGGTGTCCGGCCCAAGGGCTGTCGTGGTAGGCCGTCAGCAGCTCCTCCTGTTCTTCCTTCATCGCCACCACCCGGAGCGGAGCGCCGTCCCTCTTCTTCGGGTGCTTCCATAAGTATCCGTCCCGGAGAAAGAATCGGTAAGCTTTCTTCCGGATCCGGTTGGCCTCGTCCTTCGTCCATGACGCATCCGGCGTCATTGTCCTCAAGAATCCACCGATCTGGAGCCACTCGTCGTCGTACTTGCTCTCGTCGAAGTCGTTAAGTGCCGGAGTGCTCGTCCCATCGGTCGTCACGTACGCCGCCTCGAAGAAGTCCACGCCGACTTCTTCGTCCTCCGAAACCATGCCGCCCTCGTCATCAAACCTCGCCCTCGAAAGCATGTCGGCCATGGCGTTGTCCTTTCCGGAAATGTGTTGTACTCCGGGTCCAGGGACTTGATGTACGCTATCCACCTGAGCATTGCCAGGTCCGGTGTCGCGCATCCGGAAACCATGCCGAGAATCGGCAGGCAATCCGTCTCGATAATCACTTCTATCCCGATCAGGTAGTCTTTGTCCGCCTTTACTGCTGAAACGATATCCCAGAGTTCGCGTTTAACCTGGGCGTACCCTCGCTGTCGCTCACTGAGGACCTTAGCGCCGAATCGGACCGGGAACCGGGTGCCGTCCTCGTCTTCTTGGTTGACGACCCATCCGATCCCGGTCGGGCTCGTATCCACCGTTATGTATACCGGGGTACCCTTCTCGTAGACAGCCTTCCGGAGCGCCGGTGCTGCCGCAAGAGCTTCCTTCAGCTTCCGGACCGACTTCGTGTGCTCGTCTCGCCACTCGAATCTTTGCCCCTTCTTTAGCAACCCGTATAGTGGCTCCACAACGTGGGCGTAATGCAGGATCCATATGTGGTAGAACGCGCATGCCCCCAGGAACCTCCGAACTTCCGTAACCGAGCTACAGTCGGTCTTTGCCAGAGACGGCTTCCGGCCATATGGTCCACATAGATGCCCAACCACCAGGATTTCTGATTGCCCGAAGGCCGATTTCTCCCCGGAGAAGGTGAGCCTCGCATCCTCTAGCCTTTGTAGCACCTTCTCGCAGTCGTCGATGTGTGTTGCTACGAATCGCCGGCATCCGTCCGGCCCGAGTGTCTCATCCTTCTCTTCCACCGGGCACCCCTTGATGGGGATGTCGTCTAGAAACGGCATGGTGATGTCCGGGATGCAATCCCTCAGTACTTTGTTCATTGCATTCACCATGTGGGCCACCGAGTTGGTCCCTCCTTGTGGCAGGGTACACATTCGCACTAGGCCGAGGGGAGTTCGCATCGTCGTAATGTCTCTGCTCTCCACGGCTAGCTGGAACTGGTCGTACCCCGAGTACAGATCACCGACTGAGTAAATCGACCTTCCGGCGAAGGCCTCCGCGAACTCGTCTATGGTCGGTCCGATTCCTGCGTTCCGGATGGTCACTCTGTTGACCGGCTGCAGGTCCTGAATGAAGCACAATGTTCCGTTTTTCTTTGGTACGGTAAACCATCGGTTCGAGTATGGCGCGCTCGACGGTTCGAGAATACCCATATCGACTTTCTGCCTCAATAGCTCCATCAACTTCGGGATGTGAGCTCTCGGTACTGGAATCGGCTTGAGATTCCACGGTACATGCGGTACCGTGAATATCACCATCGGCTCCACGATCGTCGGGTCTACGCACCCGATCTCTTCCGGTGAGAATGCAAAGGCTTTCCCGTGCCTTCCGAGCATTCTCCGAAACCGGTCTTCCTCCGCCGGCAGTAGGAACCCGCCCCCACCGATTTTGAGCTCCCGGAGCGTTCCGTCGGTGAAGGTGTGTCCTATGCAGGCCGGATCTCGTAAACTGGGGTCCGACGCCACCCCTCTAATTCGGGACTCGCTGCCCTTCGGCAAGGGTGCCACGACTGGCCTTACCTTCCGGTCCACCGTCTTGTACCTCGTGCTAACTCGGGCCGTCCAATCCGACCCGAGCCCCCGACTGAAGTTCGCGATGACTTCGTACATCTCTTCGGAATATACCGGTATCGTCCGGTCTTCGTTAAGGTCTTCTCCGGCTACCTTCCTCAGCATTCCCAAGGTGTCGTCGAAGGAGACCGCCTCCACGACTCCGCTGATTTCCTCGTCCAGGCCGAGAACTCCGCACGCTCGAAGTCGCACTTCCACCCTTGTCTTTTCTCGGCCCCACGCCTTGGCAGCCCTCTCTAAAAATCCTCCCGGCTCTCGCCACCGAGGGATTCGTGGTTTCTCTCGTGGTTCGGCCGCACCGTCAGAAATTGCACCGAATGGCGCCCGTCCTGGCTTTTGACCCTCGCATAGGCCGAACCATTGTCCAGCACCTTGGTCTGCATTCTCGCCGCCGTGATGTATGGTTCCCCTAATATGACCGGATGCGAGGACGTCTCCTGTACGAAGAAGTGCTGGTCAATCTCGATGTCGCCGATCTTTACTCGCACATTCGGGCAGGCCCCGTGAAGTTCCTCAGTGGCGCGCGTTGCCGCCCGTATCTTCCACCCGTGCCTGGTGTTGATCGGCCACTTTCCCTTCTTATAGAAGTCCATGGACATTAGGTTTATTTCCAAACCGTGGTCCACCAACGCCACCACCGGTTCCTGAACATCTCCGATCTTTACTGGGGTCTCCATGGTTGCTCGGGCCCAGTGTGGCCTCGAATAGTGGATCTCCGCCCACTCATCTTCCGGCGCTGAGTCGTTGATGTGCGTCGTCCGCACCTCCACCGGTCTTTCCGGTTCCGTCTCCGTCGACAGTCTCTTCCGTTTCACCAAGTCTACAATGGAGTCGTGGAACTCCTTCTTGGAGATCCCTAGCACCTCCCGTAATGACAGCTCCACTTTGCTGCCGAGGATCCGTTCTTCTAGGACCTTTCGTAGGTCCGTAGTCCTTTCTATTTCCGTCCCCAATCGGTACCCGCCCTTCCTGGGGTTATCTCGCGAGCCGGACCCATCGGCATCGTTCCGTCGTTGCCCGGATCGGGTCTCGTACCGTTGTGAGGGCCCGGCTGCTCCGTCTCTCCCCACTCGCTTTTCTTCTACCAGAGCCTCGTAGTTCCAACAGGCGGCTTCTACGAAGCCCGTCTTCTCCTCGACCGGATCGCTCCACCCGGTTATTTCCCGGACCCGTCTCTCAGCGCGGTCCGTTTCATCTTTCCTCAGTTGTGCGCCGGCGAGGCCTTCCAGCATTGCCGACCAGAAACCGTCTTTGCTCTCCTTTCGGGCCTCGTTGCCCCCGACCCGAATACCGGCCGACGCCGAGTAGTGGATGGCCTCCACGTGTCGGGCCGCTGCCTCTTCCATCAGTCTCTTCATACCTCCTCGCCCGTCGTTTCGGTTCAGGGCCCTCCTGATGTCGCCAGCGTGCACCCGGCCTTCCCACAGGTACACCACCCTGTTTCTCAACGCCTCTGCGAAATCGTCGCAGTCCTTCCGAATGTGGCCGACCTTGTCGCACCACATGCACCTGTTCCCCACTACCGGTCGTCGGTCACGAGCCGGTTCGCCGCCTTCCCTTCGAGTCCGGGCGATCTGGAGATCCTTTATCGCCCGCGTCAACTCCTCCAACGCTGCTCCTCCGGACGAGCCATTGACCATGCCGGTCGAAGCCTGACCGGTTTCGAGCCATTCCCGGGTTTCTTCCCTTCGCACTTGCGGCGCCGGTTCAAGCCTCCGGGCGCCCCGTTGTCAGCCCATTCTCGCCGTTTGTCGAAACGGCCACAGACTCTCTTAACCTCTGCCCAGTCGGTTGTCAGCCCGTCCTCGGTTTCCAGCAAGGAGCCGACTTGGTCCCAGTCCCGCTCGTCCACCGACTTGACGAACAGTAGGACCCAGCTCGTATCCAGAACGGTTCGGTCAAGCGTCGAAAGGCGCACAAAGCGTCCTTCGAACTCCCGGAGGAGTGCCGTCGCGTTTCTTCCCTTGCCGGGGGCCTCCACCCATTCCATGAAGTCCCGTTTCGAAAGCCGGAGCGCGTCGTCCAGCCCGTATATTTCTAGGAGTCGGCCTTCGAACTCCTCCCAGGTACGGCTCTCCGCCCGCACCTCGAGCACCTCCGCATGGATGCTCGGCATCGCCACTCGAGGAAACCCGGTAAGATGCCTCTCTTCCGGAATGTCCCGCATCAGCATTTCTTCCCCGTAGGACGCCAAATACTTCGTGGCATCCTTTCCGCTAAACCGGCCGATCGTACCGACGACCGCCTCAATGGCTCTATCGAGGGCACTGGAGCCCTCGCGTGCGCTCAATATCCGATCCACGGCCGAAGCCATGGCCTCCGCAAGATCCGACCCTTTCATCTTCTTCTCTTCTGCCGCCTCCTTCATGTCGGGTTCACCAAATATGTCGAGGTATTCCTCGCGGATGCGTGGAATGAGGCGAGACCTCGGGGGTCCTGTACCAAAGAGCAAGAGAGAAAGGAGAGGAGACCCACTACGTGCCAGAGTAGATTCACAGGGACACGGCCCTTCGACACAAAGAAGCGAGTGGGACAACGACACAGAGAGACACGAATGTATGTATGTATTAACAGAGACAAACAACGAACACGAAATCGGTTACAACCGAACAGGCCGGCGAACAGATGCCGATACCTGTTCGTAAACGCACAGAGATGATGGAGTAGGTTGGAGGTGCTGCCGGAAGCACTCGGGCATTCCTAAGAGCAGCGCGAGCCTCCCGAAACCTGCACAGGAGGAAGCTCTGGAGTTTGCGAACCAGAGAGAGAGAGAGAAGCCTTCGCACCCAAACCGACAGCACTCCGTCCTCGACTCTCCGCGATCCCTTTTCTCCTCCTCGTCTCCCTCCTTTTATAGGCTAGGAAGGAGCCGTTTCCCCTTTACTTCCTACCTACCGAATCTGCCCGCCTAGGATCTCCTATGTACAACATAAGGCGCACGTGCATGAAGAACCGGTTCCTACGCTCTGGTGCACCGATTCCGCTTGTGGACGGTTTTCTTCACGACACCGGGTTAACACGAAGTTCAAAACTGTCGACCGGAAGGTAAGGCCAGTCGCGGCACCCTTACCGGAGGGCAGCGAGTTGTGAATCAAGGGGGTCGCGTCGGACCCCAATTTATGAGATCCGGCCTGCATAGGACACACCTTCACCGACAGAACGCTATGGGAGCTCAAAATCGGCGGGGGCAGGTTCCTACTACCGGCGGAAGAAGACCGGTTTCGAAGAATGCTCGGAAGGCACGGGAAAGCCTTCGCATTCTCACCAGAAGAGATCGGGTGCGTAGACCCGACAGTCGTGAAGCCGATGGTGATATTCATGGTACCGCATGTGCCGTGGAATCTCAAACCAATTCCGGTACCGAGAGCTCACATCCCGGAGCTGATGGAGTTGTTGAGGCAGAAAGTCGATATGGGCATCCTCGAACCGTCGAGTGCCCCGTACTCGAACCGGTGGTTTACCGTACCGAAGAAGAACGGGACGTTGCGCTTCATTCAAGACCTGCAACCGGTCAACAGAGTGACCATTCGGAATGCAGGAATCGGACCAACGATAGACAAGTTCGCGGAGGCCTTCGCCGGAAGGTCGATCTACTCGGCCGGTGATCTGTACTCGGGGTACGATTAGTTCCAACTAGCCATGGAGAGCAGAGACATTACGACAATGCGGACTCCTCTCGGCCTAGTGCGGATGTGTACCCTGCCACAAGGAGGGACCAACTCGGTGGCCCACATGGTGAATGCGATGAACAAGGTCCTGAGGGATTGTATCCCGGACATCACCATGCCATTCTTGGACGACATCACGATCAGACCGGACGGATGCCAGAAATTCGTGGCGACACACATTGACGACTGCGAGAGGGTGTTGCAGAGGCTAGAGGACGCGAGGCTCACCTTCTCCGGGGAGAAATCGGCCTTCGGGCAATCAAAGATCATGGTCGTCGGACATCTATGCAGACCGTATGGCCGGAAACTGTCTCCGGCTAAGGTGGAAGCCATCTCCGCAATGAAGCCCGACTGTAACTCGGTCACGGAGGTACGGAGGTTCTTGGGAGCATGCGCGTTCTACCACATATGGATCCCGCATTATGCCCACGTTTCCGAGCCGCTATACGGGTTGCTGAAAAAGGGGCAAAGATTCGAGTGGCGAGACGAGCATACGGAGTCGGTCTGAAACATGAAGGAGGCTCTTGCTGCAGCTCCGGCACTCCGGAAGGCTGTCTACGAGAAAGGCACCCCCATCTACATAATGGTAGATACAAGTCCGACTAGGATCGGATGGGTCGTCAACCAAGAAGACGAGGATGGCATTCGGTTCCAAATCCGGTTCGGCGCAAAGGTCCTCAGCGGGCAATAACGAGGATACGCCCAGGTTAAACGCAAACTCTGGGGTATCGTTTCGGCGGTGAAGGCCGATAAAGACTATCTGATCGGGACAGAGGTGATTATCGAGACGGATTGCCTGCCGATTCTCGGCATGGTTTCCGGATGCGCAACCCCGGACCTGGCAATGCTTAGGTGGATAGCGTACATCAAGTCCTTGGATCCGGAAATACGACACATTTCCGGGAAAGACAATACCATGGCCAACATGCTTTCGAGGGCGCGATTTGACGACGAGGGCGGCATGGTTTCGGAGGACGAGGAAGTCGGCATGGACTTCTTCGAGGCGGCTTACATGACAACCGAGGGGGGGAGCACTCCGGCGCTTAACGATTTCAACGAGAGCAAGTACGACGGGGAGTGGCTGTAGATTGGGGGATTCTTAAGGACGATGACGCGAGACGCGTCATGGACAAAGGACGAGGCCAACCGGATATCGGAAGAAAGCGTACCGATTCTTTCTCCGGGATGGATACTTGTGGAAGCACCCGAAGAAGAGGAACGGCATCCCGCTCCGAGTGGTGGCGATGGAGGAGGAACAGGAGGGGTTGTTGAAGGCCTACCACGACAATCCCTGGGCTGGACACCGTGGGACGTGGGCCACGTTCGAGAAACTAAAGGGGAAATACTGGTGGTCGGGACTGTACCGGGACGTGCATCGGTTCGTGACAACTTGTGAGAGCTGCCAGATACACTCCATAGTCCGACATCGGGACGAGCTTCACCCTACATACCCTCCGACCATCCACTTCAAATGGATGGTAGATTTGGTGACGATGCCGATGGGCATAAGGCAGATGCGATATCTGGTGCTGGCCCGAGAGGACCTGACGAACCAGGTGGAAGGCCGAGCCCTGCAGAACAAAACGACCGCGGATGTGTGTTGGTTCCTGATCGAGGACGTGATATGCCGGTACGGGTGCGTCGGGAAGATCGTGGCTGATCGCGAGGAGTTGGACGCTGAAGAGGCCGAGGAGCTGTTTGACCGGTTAGGGGTCAAGCTCTCGCTCACCACAGCGTACAATCCGGAGGCGAACGGGAAGGTGGAGCGCAGACACGGACCGATCGTCAAAGCGCTAGTCCAGGCGTGCGGAGGCCAGGTCGGGAACTGACCACGACTGTTACGTTATGCCTTGTGGGCAGACCGGACAACGCACAGTTCGATAACCGGGTTCATGCCTTCAGAGCTCATGTTCGGATAGAAGCCGATCATGCCGATGGAACAGACGATCTCCTCTTGGGCGACAGTGGATTGGAGAGACGAGATGAGCCGGGAAGAACTGCTAGCGGCGCGTATACGACAGCTCAAGCAGAGGCCAGAGGACGTGGAACGAGCGGGGGAGAGACTTCGGACGGCGAGGATGAGGAACAAAGCCCAGTTCGACCGGACGCACCGGCTCAGACCAAAGAAGATCGAGGAAGGCGACTAGGTGCTAGTCTACAACAGCAGCCTCGACAACCAGCACCGGGCAACACGGAAGTTTGCAAAGCGGTGGTTCAGGCCTTACGTGGTAACGAGCGCCAACGACAACGGGACGTATCACCTGGCGGAACTCGACGGTACGAGGATGGCAATACCGGTAGCAGGGAAGCGGATCAAAGCGTTCAAGAAGCGCCACGACGGCGAACCGGATCTAAGAGGCCCAGACAGCGACGACGAACAGTCCGAAATGGAGGACGAACCGATGGACGAGGAACCGGAACCCGGACCGGTTTTCTCCAACCAGAACCCAATTTTGGCGCATACCGGTGGATGCGCGGTTAGGTTGGGGCAGATGTCGTGAAGAAAACCGTCCCTTAGCATAATCGGTGCATAGCGCGCGTGAACCGGATCTTCACGCGTGGGCGCCCTTTGATGTATATAATAGAGAATTAGGTACAAAGGTATATCCTAGGTAGTTAGATTCGATAGGTAGGAAGTTAATGAGGGAAACGGCTCCCTTCTTGAAGCTATAAAAGAGAGGGAGACGCGGGGAGAGAGGATTATTATTTTTAGAGGAGAACTAAGTGCTGTCGGACCGAAACCGAACGCTTCTCCTCTGTTCGTTCTCCATCGCTCTTCTCTGCAGGTTTTCGGGAGGCTTGCGCTGCTTCGAGGAACGCCTGTGTGCTTCCGGCAGCACCTCCATCCTATCCCCTTTCGTGCGCAGACGAGCAGGCATCGGCATCTGTTCGCCGGCCTGATCGGTTGTAACCGCTCGCGTGCTCTGTTGTTTATTTGTCATTCATTAATATACAAACATTCGTGTCTTTCTATCTCTGTGTCCATTCGTGTCTTCTGCGTTGACAAGGCCGTGTCCCTGTGTTTCTTTGCTCATACGTAACCAAGTGTCTCTCTCTTTCTCTTTCCCCTTCTATCACCTGCTCTTTGGTTCAAGACCCCGGTGGTCCCGTCTCGTTTCTCCACGCACGCGCGTAGTAACGCGACAACGTTTACTTCGAATTTGCTCTGTTGGGCATGCATCATGTACAATGTGCCTTCTTTTTGTGCTCAGGCCACTATGAGATTTCCTCGGTAGAACTTCCACTTGCCATTCCGAAAGCTACCACTGTAGCCTTCGTCATCAAGCCTTCTAGTTGATATCAAATTCAATCTGATATTGGGGACGTGTCGAACATCCTTCAACGTTAGTCGACACCCTATCGACGTCATTAAGCACACACTTCCGACTCAAGTTATCTTGCACTCTCCACTATCACCCATCTTTACATAACCATGGTCCCCGGCTATGTAAGTCGAGAAATACTCTCTCGACGGAGTAATATGGAAGGATGTGCCGGAATCAATCACTCAAGTGCACTCTTCGCTTGCAAGATTTGCACTTGTCTATTCACAGATGAATAGAAGTTCCTCATTGCTCGTAGCACTGGCCGAAGTGTTCTTTTAATCCGGAATTTTCCGGGCTTCGACATTGTTTCCGACACTCTTGTCTTTCTTCATGTGTCGGCAGTCCTTCTGGAAGTGTCCAAGTTTTCCACAATAAAAGCACACAGGCTTACCTCTGGACTTCGATCTGGTGTGGGATTTGTCCGTTCGTTGCAGACTTCTTCTTTGTCGGTCTCTTCCTCTGTCCATATGTTGAGTTAGATTCGACTCCGTTTGGGACAAGAATCCTTTGTCTTTCCTCCTTGCCTCCTCGTTTAGGATGCTTGTCTTCAACGTTTGCAAAGACAAGTTCTCTTCTTGACAAGAGGTGCTGAGAGTAACCACCAGGTTCTCCCAGCTTTCCGGCAGTGTGCTTCATCCAGGGGAAACTTGGTCGCTACAAGTTGATTCACATACCCCATGAATATATTGATGTGTTTGACAATGCTCTCACTGTCTCTGTATTTCAACCATACAATTTTTCTCATTAGCGAGGTTCTGTTTAGCGTGTTGTCGCGGTATTCCACAGGTACGTGTAGGAAGGGGCGGGACCATGGGGGTCTCGGACGAGGAAGAGATGGGTGTCGAGAAGCTGACTTCTCTCTAGTCCCGGCTGCACTGGTTGTGGCGCAAACCAGAGCAATTCCAAACGCGTACCGGCGGCTACCGAACACGAGAGAGGAAGAGAGAGAGAGACCACACGCGCAACACCTCCTATGTACAGGAAAGAAAAGGGGTGGAAACAACCCACACTACCAGAGACGCGGATGTGCACAACCAAACATATATATATATATATTACAATGGAAGAGATACAACCCCGGCTTCGAGCCGGACCAAGGTAGGGTAAGTTGCAACGGTAATCGGCTGCCAAGCCGCCAATCGAGGAGCTCTTGGGCTCGTCGCGCCGAGCAGGGTCTTGCACAGGGGACCGAGCAGAAGCAAACCCTAAACAGACACGAACTCTCAACCCACACGATGAAGAAGAAGAAGAAAGAAACTACCTAACCCTAAATCTAACAGTATACCCTCCTAACTCAAAATGGGCAACCCTTTTACAAGGGAACATCTCTTCCTTTTATAGAAGGAGGAGAGGGATGAGTTACAATGTGGGATAAATCCCGATTTACACGGGATTCTTTGTCCCTATTATTCACACGTTTATACAAGGATGAGTGCACATGATGCACTCCGCCGATTCTTCCGATATTCCCCGGTTTCTCACCATGGCCCGGAATCTTCACGACATCTGCCCCCATCAAACTGCACGTCCACCAGTACGTGCCAAGTTCGAAGAAGTGTGAGAGATTCCGGTCGGTGAGGAACCGGTCTTCCGTAATCCGCATTCCAACTACTACGTTGCCCTTGCCAATCCGAACCATCGGCTTCGGTTCCTTTTTCACATTCGCCTCGCCATAGGCTTGTTCGACCCGTAGATAGGTCATTCGCAGCGATCCCGTAGTGTGCATGCTTCCCCGTTGGCCCTTCTCTTGATCGCATGCACGCCTCTCGTTCCTTCGGATATGCAGTGTCCTCCATTTGAGGAGCACCCGCGATGGCCCACTTGGCCTCCGCCAACCTCTGCGTCATACCGATTCTCACTCCACCCTGACCTCCACCGCCTTCGTCCCCTCGCCGCCACCTACCTTCTCCTTGGTCTTACGTTGCCACGGCTGCCGAACTGCCAAGGTCTCCAGAACCAGTGTGTGTCATGATATGGCAAGACTCGAACCCATAACCTTATGGTATATGGGTCGAGCTCTTAACCCTCACACCATCTATTGTAATTCATAGGATATTATTTTCATTTATGTTTTATTATAAGAAAGTAATGTATATTGCAGATTTCTCTGGAACATTCTAGAAGTTTCAGGATTACTCCTAAGAACACTATAAAAGAAGGCACTAGGCATTATGTTGAACCAAATTGGTTCAACACCAGTCTTGAACCTCTTAGCCGATTTGTACTTATCTTTCATATAATATAAGAGTTGTTGTCATCATCCTTCTCTCTCTCTCATTCTCGCTATCTCTCTTTTCGCTTCTCTCTTTCTCTCTCTCTCTGGAGTCTTACGCAGTCCCGTCCTCTTAGTACTAATAGTACTGCTCTTCTTTAGTACTAATTCCATATCTGCTTTAGTACTATTCCTGACCGTTTGAACCAATTTACTCCGGTCCTCCAACCTACTTGTCGTTCTCCCTCATCCTCCTACCCTTTTCCCTATACTATGGCTACTGTTAGCGCCCAAGAATATCAATCCGTTTTCTCCGAGCTACAGTGCTTAAAAGAAAAATTTGTTGGCTTGGAACAAGAAAACCAACGGCTGATAGGGGATCTGCAACAAATCGCTCTAGAAAAACAACAAACACAGCAATAGCATGGGGAGTTAGCATTACGGGTGCAACAACTCGAAGCGGCATTGCAACAACAAGGATCAAGTCCCCAAGGATTTCATAAAGAGCCGAAGATTGGACTTCCTGTGAAATTTGATGGAACGCGATCGCAATTCAGGGGATTCCTTAATCAAGTACGATTAGTCCTCCAAATGCATCCTTCCCGATATCCCACTGATGCATCCCGAGTCGGCTTAATAGGCACGTTGCTTAGCGGCTCAGCCTTAGTATGGTTCGCTCCGCTTCTAGAAAAACAATCGCCCTTGCTTAATAACTTTGAAGATTTTATTAGTGAGTTTAAAGCCTGCTTTGGAGACACCGACAGCATCAGGACGGCGATCAACAAGATCCGGCGATTGCGTCAAGGCGATCATCCAGCCTCTGCCTACGCTGCGGATTTCCGCCTACTCGCTTCAGATATACCCTGGGATGATCAAGCACTAATGGAGCAGTTTCGCTATGGCCTACGAAACGATGTCAAAGATCTACTTCTAACTTTCCCCGAAGAACCAAAGTCTCTTACAGAGGCAATCAGTCGAGCGGTCCGATGTGACAACCGCCTTTTCGAACGGCGTTCGGAACATCAATTACAGATACCACGCTCTAGGCCAGAGCCCACTTACGCCGCAGTCGCGGCAAAACCGTTTGCACGAGACATACCTCAAGCAAATACTTCGACACCGATGGAGATCGATACCATGCATTGACGCGGCCCGTTATCGGAAGAAGAAACGCAACGACAACGTTGTCGCGTTATTACGCGCGTGCGTGTAGAAGGGCGGGACCACGGGGGTCTTGGACTAGGGAGTGGAGGAGAAAGATTAGCTCAAGAGGAGAAGAGAACGAATATGACATTATGATAGAAGAAGAAGATGCAATCAAGATACTCAACAAGAAGTTCTATTAAGAAATGAATGATTACAACAAATGGTGGCCGCCATGGCCGCCCCAAACGACTATATGAAAACCCTAAAGGGAAACCCAAGAAGAAAACCCTAACCGAAACCCTAACCCTAAAACGAAATGGGAAGAAGTAGAACCCTCGACTAAGTGGTATACCTTACTCACACAAAATAGGCAAACCCCACAATGGTGCCTTCTCTCTCCTTTTATAGCACAAGGAGGGAAGACCGCTTACAAAAGTGAGACTAAAATATCCCCTTTCATTCAAAGGGGATATTTGCCTTGATTTGGGGGAGGGTGAGATTGATGGCCCCTTAACTCCCACCTCCTCACAAACAACTAGGTACCTATGTACCGCATAGTACCTCTCTCTCTCTCTCTCTCTCTCTCTCTCTCTCTCTCTCTCGCGTGGATGTGCGTACAACCACATCACCTTTATACCTTTATTACTATTACAAATACATTATGTACGTGTGCAACGTTGCACATCGCTCTTTGGCTCTCGTTGCTCGGGTTTCCGCTTGTGGATGAAAATCTTCACGACAACGTGCCAATCGATTATGTCTTTATTGCGGTGGACCAGGGCATATCGCCATCAATTGTCCCCATAGGCCAAGAAGACAGGTAAATCAAATCGTCGCCTGTACTAAACCCGAGTCAATTCTTCTCTTCGGAGTGTCAAATAGTATTCATAGTACTAATAGCCCAAGTATCTCAAACAAATTTGAAATCCTTAGTCAATTAGATGAAGAGTTAAACGATTGAGTCCAGCCAAAATAAGAGCTGTTTGGTTGGACAGCAGCCCTAGATCTGTACAGCCCATTAGTGGTTCCATTCCTTCCAAGCAAGTTAGCAATGTGTTCCTAGCCCAAGTCATTGTTAGTACTAAAAGTACTCTCCCAGTACCCATCCTAGCACTTTTAGATTCCGGAGCTAATTCCTGTTTCATGGATCGAAATTTTGCCCAAGCTTCTCAGATATCCCTAAGAAAACTTCCTTGTCCCGCATCTGTAGTAGTCATTGATGGTCGTCCCATTGCTTCCGGGAATATTGTAGAAGAATCAGAACCCATTCAAGTTGTCCTAGGTAGTTTTGTGTGTGTAATATCATTTAATATAATTAGTAGTCCAGAGCATCCCATTGTCCTAGGATTACCTTGGTTTGAATTACATAATCCAGCCATAGATTGGAGAACAAGAGAAGTCTGATATCGACCACCCCAAGAATCTACTCACCGAGTTTCGACCATTTCACTCCATCAATTACGCGAAGAAGGACACAAGGAGGCAATGTTCCTATTTGTAATATCAATACATCCTTCCAGCACTATTAAGAAGGACTCCTCAGTACAACTTCCGGCAAAATATCATCGTTATGTCGATGTATTTGACAAGGTAAAAGCCGGTACCCTTCCTCATCACCGTCCCTATGACTGTCCCATCAATTTACAACCAGGAACCGAGCCACCATGGGGACCAATTTACAACTTGTCACCCACCGAGTTAGAAGTCCTTCGAGCCTAGATAGAGGAGAACTTGGCAAGCGGGTTCATCCGTCATTCGAAATCTCCGGCCGGTGCACCCATCTTCTTTGTCAAGAAGAAAGATGGCTCACTTCGTCTCGTCGTTGATTACCGCGGATTGAATAAGGTCACCATCCGGAATAGGTATGCACTTCCTCTTATATCAAGTCTTTTAGAGTGAGTTAATGGTGCCAAGTTTTTTACCAAAATCGATCTACGAGGAGCGTATAACCTCGTGCGGATCCGATCGGGAGATGAATGGAAGACCGCCTTTCGCACGCGGTATGGGCATTTCGAGTATACTGTTATGCCGTTCGGCTTAACCAATGCACCCGCAGTCTTCCAACACATGGCAAAAGATATATTCAGAGACCTCTTGGATATCTGTTTGATCATCTATCTGGATGATCTATTGATTTATTCGAAGACCCAGCAAGAGCACGATTCTCATGTACTATTAGTACTAAAGCGACTCCGCGAGAATGGTCTTTATGCCAAGCTAGAAAAATGTAGCTTTGACTGCAAGCAAGTGGAATTTCTAGGCTATGTCATCTCCTCAAAGGGCATCGCCATGGATCTAGCTAAAGTCCAAACTGTACTAGAGTGGCAAATTCCACGGTCAGTACGAGATGTACAATGTTTTCTAGGTTTTGCTAACTTCTACCGTAAGTTTATACAGGATTATTCAAAGATTATTTTACCCCTCACACAACTTACGAAGAAGGGCCAAGAATTTCTTTGGTCCATCGAAGCAGATATGGCTTTTCGGCATCTTAAGAAAGCCTTTACATAGCACCGATTCTAGCTCATGTGGATACCAGCAAACCATTCATCATGGAGGCCGATGCTTCAGATTTCGCCCTCGGTAGCATCATTTCTCAACAAGGAGATAAAGAAGAGTTGCATCCAGTGGCTTTCCATTCGCGCAAATTCGATGTCGCAGAAATCAACTACGAAATACATGACAAGGAGTTATTAGCCATCGTGGATTCATTTGTGCAATGGCGGCATTTCTTAGAGGGCTCTCCACATCAGGTCATTGTCTTTAGTGATCATAAAAATCTTGCTTATTTCCAGAATGCTCGCGTACTAAATCAACGGCAAGCTTGGTGAGCGCAATTCCTCACGCATTTCGACTTCAAAATCACATATCGACCGGGAAAGCAGCAAGGAAAAGCAGATGCACTATCACGGCGTTCATATCTTGCACCTCGTCCTGGTGATCCAACATTTGATAATCAAAAGCAAGTAATCTTGGGACCAACACGACTGCACACGACGCAGATTTTTCACACCCCGATGGATTCACGGATTACCGATGACATACGTGCAAACTTGAAGATGGATAGTTTTGCTCAAGACATCCTGGCACACATTGATACTTCTTGGGCATCTTGTTCTCAGTCTCAACAACCAGGTATTGACTATGGACAATTTGAATATCATGATGGTTTGTTATTCTTTAAAAAGCGCGTATATGTCCCTGATTGCTCCTGTCGCCTTCAAATCGTCCAACATTGTCATGACACCCATACGGCGGGACATTTCGGTAGTACTAAGACGTTGGAGCTAGTGTAGCGATCTTTTTGGTGGCCCCACATGCGCCGTTTTGTCGACGACTACATTCGGACTTGTGATGCTAGCTGCCGAGCAAAGATGCCACGACACCATCCATATGGCTTGTTGGAACCCTTACCGATTCCAAGTAAGTCGTGGCAGTCTATTTGTCTTGATTTTATCACAGATCTGCCGGTCTCGCAGGGGTTCGATGTTATCTTAACCGTCGTCGATCGATATACGAAGATGACACATTTTGTTCCGTGTACTAAGGCCATCACTAGCGAGGAAACCGCCGCCCTAGTCATGCGTGAGGTATTCCGGCATCATGGCCTCCCAGACAGTATCATCAATGACCGAGGACCGCAATTTGTCTCCAAATTTTGGCAGCATCTCTTCAAGATGCTCAAGGTCTCTTGCAACCTCTCCTCCGGCTACCATCCTCAGACCGATGGGCAGGCGGAACGAACAAACCAAACGCTGGAGCAATATCTCAAGTGTTTCCTGAGTTATCAACAGGACGATTGGGCCAAGATTCTCCACTTTGCGGAGTTTGCGTATAATAATGTTGTTCACTCCTCGACTCGAGTCTCCCCATTCTACGCTTATACCGGTTCTCATCCTCGCTGGTCGGTGATCGACACCCCGGAGTTACCTACCAATCCTCGTGTCGGGGATCATTTGGAGAGACTACGCAAGATCCAAACAGATCTCTCGACTCATCTTCGTCATGCTCAACAGACACAGAAGACTTACGTGGATCGTCATCAGCTTCCCTCCTCTTTTGCCATCGGAGATCGAGTATGGCTCTTACGTCGTCACATCAAGACTACTCGACCGTGCAACAAGTTGGATTATCGACGACTCGGTCCTTTCCATATTACGGGTAAGGTTAATGATGTCACATTTCGCCTCGATCTCCCTCCACAGCTTCAGATACATCCGGTTTTCCATTGTTCTCTTCTTGAACCTTATAAAGCAAACACCATTCCCGATCGTGTTACACCGCCGCCGCCGCCGCTGGAGTTGGACGCCGACCCGAAGTATGAAGTTGCTGCCATCCTCGATTCCAAACTTATTCGCAACAAACTTTATTATTTGGTCGATTGGCTTGGTTATAGTCCGAGCGAACGCACTTGGGAACCCGTCGAACATGTTGCCAATGCTCAGGATCTGCTTGCTGATTTCCACCGAAAGTATCCGGACAAACCCGGTCCGCAATCAGCGCCGACTCGTTCCACTCGTCATCTTTATGGGGGAGACAGTGTCATGATATGGCAAGACTCGAACCCATAACCTTATGGTATATGGGTCGAGCTCTTAACCATCGCACCATCTATTATAATTCATAAGATATTATTTCCATTTATGTTTTATTATAAGAAAGTAATGTATATTCCAGATTTCTCTGGAACATTCTAGAAGTTTCAAGATTACTCATGACAACACTATAAAAGAAGGCACTAGGCATTATGTTGAACCAAATTGGTTCAACACCAGTCTTAAGCCTCTTAGCCGATTTGTACTTATCTTTCATATAATATAAGAGTTGTTGTCATCATCCTTCTCTCTCTCTCATTCTCGCTATCTCTCTTTCCGCTTCTCTTTTTCTCTCTCTCTCGGGAGTCTTACGCAGTCCCGTCCTCTTAGTACTAATAGTACTGCTCTTCTTTAGTACTAATTCCTGACAGTGTGGAGGATCCCTCTCCAGCCTCCTACGCGAGATCACCTGCACCGGCAACCCGCCTTCGCACCTGTACTCATGTTCCGGCACCTCCGTGTGCCGCGTATCCCCCTTCTCGTGTTCGGCTCCGCCCGTACTGAACCCCGGTTTCGTCCTATGAACGCATCGTCAGCCCTCGCCCGGCCAGATCGTGCATCGCCGCTTCTCCGCATACCAGTGTCCTCCGCGTCCGAGTAACACCCCGTAGTAGCCCGCTTGGCTCCCTTTCGTCTCGCGCTGCTGTGACCAATCCAGAGCCTTTTGCTTGCTATCGTCCCCTCGCCCCCACCAGCTTGTTATCTCGGTTCGGCCCGCCACGCCAGTCGTAGCCACTCCGACTGAGCCGCCGAGATCTCCGGAGCGGGTGTGGAGGGTCCTTCTCCGGCCCTCGATCTTGTTCCCGGTCTCCATCCCGTGTAGTCCGTTTATGCGCCCATGTTACCTCGTTCCCGACACCTCCGTGTGCCGTCTTCCGCCATCCTTGTTCGGCACCGCCCGTGCCAAACACTGTCACGTACTCGTGCTTGCTTCGGCCCTTGATGGCCACAAGCACATATTCCGTTCCACTCCCGTGTGTGCCTTTCCGGCTTGACAAACCGCTCCCTGCTTGCCCTTATCGGCTATTTTCCTTCCAAAACCGTAACCAACCGGTTGTCATGATAACAGTCACATCATGCATCGAAAGGATCATGACACTCACGTTATGACTCGAAAGGATTTGAACCCACGACCTTGTTGTACACATGTCAAATCCTTAACCATTGTATTAATATTCTTATATGTATAGTCTCTAGAATATGAAATCTAATATCATAGGAATATTCTATATTACTCTACATTCTAGAATGACCTAGAATATTCTAGAGTGTTCTATACCACTAGAACCTTCTAGAATACTCTAGAGATCTTCTAGATTACTCTACATTCTAGGATAACCTAGAATATTCTAGAGAGTTCTCTATTACTTATAAATAGGGATCTACCACCCATCCCAAACCTAAATTGGTTCGACGCCATTTTGTAGCCTACTCTTTGTAATCCATTTTACGCTTCAATATAATAATTCTCTTTCAATTATCTCTCTATCTCTTTTTCTCTCTCTTTCTCTCTCTCAGTCTTGACAGTTTGAACCAATTTTTTTTCCTTTCATCTCTTCGTCTTCCACAAACCCTAACAAGTTCTCTTCTTCCTTCTCCTCTCCCCTCATAAGCTATGGAGTCCGTGAGCAAACAAGAATACATGCGTGTTCTTTCTGAGCTCGACATGCTCACGAATAAATTTGTGGCATTAGAGCATGAGAATCAAAGGCTACTTGGAGATCTACAACACGTGAGCGCCGAAAAAGCTCAACAATATGAAGAGTTATCACAGCGGGTTCATCAACTTGAGGCGACTATATTGTCATTACGAGAGCAAGTGTCGGGGGCTCAGAACTCCCCTAGAGAGCCAAAGATCAGCCTCCCTGCCAAGTTTGATGGTACGAGGTCTTTATTTCGAGGCTTTTTGAATCAAGTTCGTTTAGTTATTCAGCTACATCCCAATCGGTATCCAACTGATGCTGCTCGTGTGGGATTAGTGGGAACTTTGCTATGCGGTACGGCGTTAGCATGGTTCGCACCACTTCTCGAGAAGAAATCACCATTGCTAGAGGATTTCGAGGCCTTTGTTAAAGAGTTTCAAGCTAGTTTCGGAGACACCGACAGCACTAGGACAGCGATAAACAAGATTCGAAGGCTCCGACAAGGAGATCGTCCCGCGTCGTCTTATGCAGCCGATTTTCGTCTCTTGGCATGCGATATCCCTTGGGATGAGGCAGCTTTAATGGATCAATTCCGTCAAGGTTTGAGAAATGATGTCAAAGATCTTCTTCTTACTTTCCCTGAAGATCCGAAGTCACTTACAGAAGCCATTAGTCGAGCTGTGCGATGTGATAATCGCCTATTTGAGCGACGTTCTGAGCGCCAACAAATGTTACGCCGCCAACCTGAACAGACTTACGCTTCCGTAGTCGCAACGCCTCCACAAGTTTCTAGACCCATTACAAGGGATGGCCCAACTCCGATGGAAATAGAGTCAACACAACGTCGTGGGCCGTTATCAGATGCTGAGAAGCAACGACGTCGAGCGCATCGCCTCTGCCTGTATTGTGGTGGTCCAGGACATATAGCTGTAAATTGTCCACATAAACCTAGGCGTCAAGTATACCAAGTAAGTGCCCATGAAAACCCTACATCGAGTTCTATTGTTACTTCTAATAACATAAATAAGCCTCATAGTCCATGTCATGAGAATAGATTCGATGTCTTGAGTCAATTAGAGGATGTGTTAAACGAGTAAGTCCGGCCAAAATAGGAGCCATTTGGCTGGACCATCCTAGCTATGTAGAGTTAGTTCCTAGTCGTGGTTCCATTTCATCAAATCAAGTGAGTCGAGTTTTTTCAGCACAAGTCGAGCTTACCACATCTACATGTCATCGAGTCCTAGCCTCTGCCCTTCTAGATTCTGGAGCCAACTCTTGTTTCATGGATCGTGAATTTGCCTTGTCACAAAACATCCTCTTGAATAAGCTTCCCAACCCAGTAGCCGTAGGAGTCATCGATGGACGTCCCATAGCATCAGGAGATATAGTCGAGGAGTCCGAGCCAATTAGGATAGTTCTTGGCAATTTGGCAAGCCTAATCTCTTTCAATATTATTCGTAGTCCGGACCACCCAATAGTTCTAGGTCTCCCCTGGTTTGAACTCCATAACCCGAAGATTGATTGGATGAAAAGAACAATTGAGGAGACTCGGGAAAAAAGCACAAATCCCGCATCCCTCTCTCCTACATGTGCTAATAGATCCCCAGAGTTATCGCCCATCTCTTTACGACAGTTGCGGGAGGAAGGGGGGAACAAGGCCATGTTCTTCTTCGCAATAGTAGCAACTCCATCATCCACTTCACGTGACGCGGATATTAAACTACCAGAGAAATACAAGGAGTTTTCAGATGTCTTTGATAAGGTGAAGGCCAATACATTGCCGGAGCATCGGCCATATGACTGCCCTATTGACTTACAACCAGGGAAAGAACCTCCATGGGGCCCAATTTATAATCTCTCCCCTGTAGAGCTAGAGACTTTGCGGGAATATATTGATGAGAATTTGGCAAACGGATTCATTCGGCATTCTAGATCCCCTGCTGGTGCACCTATCTTCTTCGTTAAGAAGAAGAATGGGACTCTTCGGTTGGTCGTGGATTATCGAGGGCTAAACAAAGTGACTATCCGAAATAGATATGCTCTACCATTAATCCCGAATCTTTTGGAACGTCTCAGTGGTGCAAAATATTTCACGAAGTTGGACCTTCGCGGAGCATATAATCTAGTTCGGATTCGCCCGGGGGATGAATGGAAGACAGCTTTCCGCACTCGCTATGGACATTTTGAGTATACAGTGATGCCATTTGGTCTCACGAATGCACCTGCTGTTTTCCAACATATGGCGAACGATATTTTTCGAGATTTTCTTGATATCTTCACTATAGTTTACCTAGATGATATTTTAATCTACTCAAAGACCCAAGAGGAGCATGATGCACATGTTCGTCAAGTACTGTGCCGACTCCGAGAATATGGTCTCTACGCAAAATTAGAAAAGTGTAGTTTCGGCCAGAATCAAGTGGAATTTTTGGGGTATGTTGTATCTTCAAATGGTCTTGCTATGGACCCAATGAAGGTACAAGCAATTTTAGAGTGGCAAACGCCCTTTTCAGTGCGTGATGTGCAATGTTTTCTCGGGTTTGCAAATTTTTATCGAAAATTTATTAAAGATTATTCCAAGGTTGTGCTTCCGCTTACTCAGCTCACACATAAAGATCAACCATTTATATGGAGTTCAAATGCATCCGAGGCATTCGAAAGCTTAAAACGAGCATTTACAACGGCACCTATCTTAGCACATGTCGACCCAACAAAATGCTTCATCCTCGAAGCCGATGCATCCGATTTTGTACTAGGGAGTGTCCTCTCGCAGACTGGAGATGATGGACAACTACACCCTGTCGCCTTTCATTCACGAAAGTTTGAAGCTGCAGAGATCAACTACGAGATCCATGACAAAGAGCTTCTTGCAATCGTGGATTCGTTTCAACAATGGCGACATTTCCTAGAAGGTTCTTCTCAGCAGATCATTGTCTACAATGATCATAAGAACCTGACTTATTTCCAAAATGCTCGAGTCTTGAGTCGGCGACAAGCCCGGTGGGCGCAATTTTTGACTCACTTCGACTTTATCATCATATATCGCCCTGGGATGCAGCAAGGCAAAGCTGATGCTCTTTCTCGGCGCTCTTATATGGAACTTCGTCCAGGGGAACCTGCTTTTGAGCATCAAAAACAAATCCTTTTGGGTCCTAATCGATTACGATTAATGGTAGTTAACGCCATAACAGCTCTTGAAAATTCCACTCTTCTTGATTCCATTCGAGATCATATGGCCACTGATGATTTTGTCAAGGATGTTTTGGATCATATCGTCCCGGATCGTGCTTCTTGCTCACAGTCGAAAAATCCTCGTAATTGTCATAACTAGACTCGAACCCATAACCTTTTGTTACACGGGTCGAGACTTTACCATTAGGTTATGAGTTGTAATTTGAAGGATATTATTTTCATTTAGGTTTTATTAGGAAATTGATGTATATTCCAGATTTCTCTGGAACATTCTAGAAACTTCAGGAGTATTCCTGAAGACACTATAAAAGGAGGCGCAAGGCATTAGTTCGAACCAAATCGGTTCAACGCCAGTCTTAAGCCTTCTAACTACTGTTGTATATCTTCCGTCATATAATACATATATCTTTCGCATCATCATTCTCTCTCTCTCTCTCTCTCTCTCTCACTCACTCATTCCTTCTCTCAAAGTTCGACACCTCTCATAGTACTAATCCTTCTCTGTCTTAGTACTATTCCCCAACAATAGTACTAATCCTTCTTTTAGTACTAATTCCTTCTCTGCCTTAATAGAGTTCCTGACAGTTTGAACCGATTTTCCCTACTAGTCTCCCTCTTCCTTCTGTCTCTCTCCTTTCCTACTAGTCTCTTATTTCCCTTTTCCTTCATCCCATGGCCACCGTTAGCGCTGAAGAGTATCAATCCGTTTTCTCGGAATTTCAATGCTTGAAAGAGAAGTTTCATGCTTTGGAACAAGAAAATCAACGCTTGTTGGGGGATCTTCAGCAAATTTCCTTAGAAAAGCAGCAAACGCAACAACAGCATGGGGAACTTGCGTTACGCGTGCAACAACTCGAAGCAACCATCGTAGCAATGCAACAACAAGGGCACGGAGCACAAGGGATTCATAAAGAACCCAAGATTGGCCTTCCCACGAAGTTCGATGGAACGCGATCGCAGTTTAGAGGGTTTCTTAACCAGGTACGGTTAGTTATTCAAATGCATCCGTCCCGATATCCCACCGATGCATCACGAGTGGGTTTAGTAGGCACGTTGTTAAATGGCTCAGCATTAGCATGGTTCGCTCCGCTACTAGAAAAGGAATCTCCAGTACTAAATAATTTTGAAGAATTCATAAGTGAGTTTAAAGCATGTTTTGGAGATACTGACAGCATAAGGACTGCAATCAACAAAATCCGGCGATTACGCCAAGGTGACCGTCCAGCCTCCGCATATGCTGCAGATTTCCGCCTACTCGCCGCCGATATCCCCTGGGATGATCAAGCATTGATGGAGCAGTTCCGCTATGGTCTACGCAATGATGTCAAGGATTTACTCTTGACTTTCCCTGAAGAGCCAAAATCATTAACAGAAGCAATCAGTCGAGCGGTCAGATGTGACAACCGCCTCTTCGAGCGACGTTCGGAACGACAATTTCAGATGCCGAGGGCAAGATCCGAGCCTACCTATGCCTCAGTGGTAGCGAAACCTTTTCAAAGGGAGTCACATAATGCGCCTCCAGTAAGTACTCCAACTCCAATGGAAATTGACACTACACGTCGTCGTGGGCCGCTATCGGAGGAGGAAAAGCAACGACGCCGAACAAACCGATTATGCCTTTATTGCGGTGGACCAGGGCATATCGCGATAAACTGTCCCCATAGACCAAGAAGGCAGGTAAACCAAGTCATTGTTAGTTCTGACTATACTAAACCCGAGTCTATGTCAGTAGGAATCTCTGATAATCCTCATAGTCATAATAGTCCTAATAGTACTAATAGTCCGAATCTCGCAAACAAATTTGATGTCCTTAGCCAATTAGAAGAAGAGTTAAACGACTAAGTCCAGCCAAAATAGGAGCCGTTTGGTTGGACAGCCCTAGATCTGTGTAGCCCATTAGTGGTTCCATTCCCTCTAAGCAAGTTAGTGATGTGTTCGTAGTCCAAGTAGCAGTTAGTACTAAAAGTACCCCTCCAGTACATACCTTAGCCCTTCTAGATTCCGGAGCTAATTCTTGCTTCATGGATAGGAATTTTGCCCGAGCTCATCAGATATCTCTCAGAAAGCTCCCATGTCCAGCCTCAGTAGTAGTCATTGATGGTCGTCCCATTGCTTCTGGTAATATCATAGAAGAGTCGGAACCCGTTAATATTGTCCTAGATAACTTAACATGTGTAGTATCATTTAATATTATTAGTATTCCAGAACATCCCATAGTTTTAGGATTACCATGGTTCGAGTTACATGACCCAGACATAGATTGGAGGACAAGGGAAATCCGGTTGCGACAAACCCAAGGATCTACCCAGAAGGTTGCAACCATTTCGCTACGTCAGTTGCGTGAGGAAGGGCGCAAGGAGGAAATGTTTCTCTTTGCAATATCAGTACAACCCTCCAGCACCACCAAAGAGGAGTCCACCGTTCAACTTCCCGAGAAGTATCGTCAGTATGCTGATGTGTTCGATAAAGTACAAGCCAACACACTTCCTCATCATCGGCCGTACGACTGCGCCATCGACTTACAACCGGGAAAAGAGCCGCCATGGGGGCCGATCTACAATTTGTCACCAACCGAGCTAGAAGTCCTTCGAGCCTATATAGAGGAGAATTTGGAGAACGGTTTCATTCGGCATTCGAAATCTCCAGCCGGCGCACCCATTTTCTTCGTCAAGAAAAAAGATGGCTCGCTTCGACTCGTTGTAGATTACCGTGGCTTGAATAAGGTCACAGTAAGAAATAGGTATGCTCTTCCCCTTATCTCAAGTCTTTTAGAACGGATCAACGGTGCCAGGTTCTTCACGAAGATCGACTTACGAGGAGCCTATAACCTCGTACGGATCCGACCAGGAGATGAATGGAAGACCGCGTTTCGCACCAGATATGGGCACTTCGAGTATACGGTCATGCCGTTCGGACTCACTAATGCGCCGGCAGTCTTCCAGCACATGGCGAATGATATATTTCGAGATCTCTTGGATGATTTTTTGATCATCTATTTGGATGATCTACTGGTTTATTCAAAGACCCAAGAAGAACATGATTCTCATGTACTATTAGTACTAAAACGACTTCGAGAACATGGTCTGTATGCAAAGTTAGAGAAATGTAGTTTCGGGTGCAACCAAGTGGAGTTTCTCGGCTATGTCATCTCCTCAGAAGGCATATCTATGGACCCAGCCAAGGTCAAAACGGTGATAGAATGGCACACTCCGCGTTCGGTGCGGGATGTGCAATGCTTCCTAGGCTTTGCAAATTTCTACCGAAAGTTCATACAAAATTACTCAAAAATTGTGCTGCCTCTCACACAGCTCACCAGGAAGGGACAATCATTCATTTGGTCTAAAGAGACGGACATGGCTTTCGAGAGTCTTAAGAAGGCGTTTACATCAGCTCCAATTTTAGGTCATGTGGATCCGGAAAAACCATTCATTATCGAAGCTGATGCATCGGATTTCGCATTGGGGAGCATTCTGTCACAACAGGGTAACGACGAGAAGCTACATCCTGTGGCTTTCCACTCCCGTAAGTTTGACGCCGCCGAAATCAACTACGAAATTCATGATAAAGAGCTATTAGCAATAGTTGATTCTTTTATGCAATGGAGGCATTTCCTGGAGGGATCTCCTCATCAGGTCACTGTATTCAGTGACCACAAGAACCTTGCCTACTTTCAAGATGCTCGTGTACTGAATCGACGTCAAGCTCGGTGGGCCCACTTCCTCACACGCTTCGACTTCAAAATTACATATCGTCCGGGGAAGCACCAAGGGAAGGCAGATGCATTATCACGGCGTTCGTATCTAACACCACGTCCCGGTGAGCCAGCTTTCGATAACCAGAAGCAAGTAATCTTGGGTCCAGCACGACTGCAAGCAGCAGAGATCTTTGACATGCCCGTGGATTCCGACATTACCAATACTATACGTGAGGACTTGAAGACTGACGCTTTCGCCCAAGCTATAATAGCACAAATTGACCCCTCTCGAGCGTCATGTTCACAATCACAATCACCAGGTACGGATTATCGGCAATTCAAATACTGTGATGGATTACTCTTCTTTAAAGAACTTTTGTATGTTCCTAATGGTTCTTGCCGCCTTCGAGTAGTACAAAACTGCCATGACACATATACAGCAGGACATTTTGGTAGTACTAAAACATTAGATTTAGTACAACGATCATTCTGGTGGCCCCGTATGCGACAATTTGTCGAAGATTTTGTTCGGACTTGCGATACATGCTGCAGAGCGAAAATGCCAAGACATCATCCATCTGGTTTATTAGAACCATTACCAATTCCAAGCAAGCCATGGCAATCCATTGCTCTTGACTTCATTACAGATCTTCCAGTCTCTAAGGGATTCAGTGCGATTCTCACAGTGGTGGATCGATATACGAAGATGGCTCATTTCTTACCATGTACTAAAGAAATATCTAGTGAAGACACCGCCGAAATTGTCATGCGGGAAGTATGTCGGCATCATGGACTCCCTGATAATATCATCAGCGATCGTGGACCCCAGTTTGTGTCAAAATTCTGGAAGCACCTTTTTAAAATGCTAAAGGTCACTTGTAACCTCTCCTCCGGCTACCACCCACAAACCGACGGTCAAGCCGAACGAACAAATCAAACACTGGAGCAGTATCTGCGGTGCTTTCTCAACTATCATCAGAATGACTGGGCAGATATTCTTCAGTTCGCCGAATTTGCCTATAATAACGCTATCCACGCATCGACTAAAGTCACGCCATTCTACGCTTATACGGGATATCATCCCCGGTGGTGTGTCCTTGAAACCCCAGAAGTGTCCACAAATCCTTGCGCGGAGGATCGTTTGGAGCGGTTACGCAAGATACAAGCGGATTTATCTACTCAACTCCAGCAAGCTCAACAATCACACAAGGACTACGCAGATCGTCATCGACTTCCATCCAGTTTTAACATTGGAGATCGGGTGTGGCTGCTACGACGACACATCAAGACTACTCGCCCATGTGAGAAGTTGGATTATCGACGATTAGGTCCTTTCCGTATTATCGGGAAGATTAATGATGTCGCTTTTCGTCTCGAGCTACCTCCGCAACTTCGGATACACCCGGTGTTTCATAGTTCTCTCCTCGAACCCTATCACGAGAGCACTATCCCAGGACGTACTATACAACCTCCACCTCCTATCGAGCTCGAAGATGGACCTGAGTATGAGGTCGCTGCCATCCTCGATTCCAAGATTGTTCGCAACAAGCTCTACTATCTAGTCGATTGGCTAGGATATAGTCCCAGCGAGCGTACTTGGGAACCGATCGAGAATGTGACCAATGCTCGTGCTCTTCTAGAAGACTTCCATCGACGATATCCCGAGAAACCGGGTCCTCAATCCAAAACGACTCGTGAAACTCGTCGTTTTAAAGGGGGGATAGTGTCATAACTAGACTCGAACCCATAACCTTTTGTTACACGGGTCGAGACTTTACCATTAGGTTATGAGTTGTAATTTGAAGGATATTATTTTCATTTAGGTTTTATTAGGAAATTGATGTATATTCCAGATTTCTCTGGAACATTCTAGAAACTTCAGGAGTATTCCTGAAGACACTATAAAAGGAGGCGCAAGGCATTAGTTCGAACCAAATCGGTTCAACGCCAGTCTTAAGCCTTCTAACTACTGTTGTATATCTTCCGTCATATAATACATATATCTTTCGCATCATCATTCTCTCTCTCTCTCTCTCTCTCTCTCTCACTCACTCATTCCTTCTCTCAAAGTTCGACACCTCTCATAGTACTAATCCTTCTCTGTCTTAGTACTATTCCCCAACAATAGTACTAATCCTTCTTTTAGTACTAATTCCTTCTCTGCCTTAATAGAGTTCCTGACAGTAATGACTATTGTCAGTTCTATTGGCATGATGGTTTTCTATTTCGACAAAATTTATTGTATGTTCCTGATGGTCCCCCATGGCTACAAGTTTTGCAACATTGCCATGACTCACCAATGGCTGGTCATTTTGGAGTTCACATAGAATTAATTTCTCGACGCTATTGGTGGCCTCGCCTTCGTCATTTTGTTGAGGAGTATGTTCGGAGTTGTGATATATGTTGTCGATCAAAGAATCCTCGTCACCGACCCTATGGCTTACTACAACCACTTCCCATTCAGGAAACACCTTGGAAGTCTATATCCTTGGACTTCATTACTGATCTCCCAGTTTCAAAAGGTTTTGATGCAATTCTCACAATGGTTGATCGATTTACCAAAATGGCACATTTCTTGCCATGTACAAAGTCGATTACTAGTCAAGAGACGGCTGATCTCGTTATGCGGGAGGTATTTAAGCATCATGGTCTGCCAGATGATATTATTAGTGATCGTGGTCCACAATTCATCTCAAAGTTTTGGAAGCACCTATTCAAACTTCTCCACATTTCAGTTAAGCTTTCTTCGGGCTATCATCCTGAAACAAATGGCCAAACAGAGCGTACCAACCAGACATTGGAACAATATCTTCGTTGTTTCATCAACTATCAACAAGATGATTGGGTTGCATTTTTGCACTTGGCGGAATTCGCTTACAACAACTCAGCCCATTCTTCTACAGGATATTCCCCATTTTTCGCAAATACGGGCTATCATCCTCGATGGACGATGAATGCGCATCCAGAAGTTCCTACCAACCGTGCTGCCGAGGATCGTCTTAGTCGCCTCCAAGAAATTCAAGCTAACATTCTCCACAATTTGCACGATGCTCAATTTACACACAAGAGGCTTGCCGATCGTCATCGTTTAGACTCCTCAAAAAAGTTCCGCATTGGGGATCATGTATGGCTTCTCCAACACAACATCAAGACCACTCGACCTTGCAGTAAATTGGATTACCAACGTTTTGGCCCTTACATGATCACTGGTAAGATAAGTGATGTTGCATTTCGTCTTGACCTCCCTCCGCACATGCATCTTCATCTGGTGTTTCATGTATCCCTTTTGGAACCTTATACTACAAGTTCAATTCCGGGCCGTCTTACGACACCCCCACCACCTGTCGAGTTCTTGGACGGGCCTGAATTTGAAGTTGCTGCCGTTCTCGATTCTAAAATCGTGCGCAACAAGTTGTATTACTTGGTCGATTGGCTAGGCTATACCCCCAATGATCGAACTTGGGAACCTGCCACAAATCTTTCCAATGCTGCAGAACTCGTCAATGCATTTCATCGCCAATATTCTAGAGTGTTCTATACCACTAGAACCTTCTAGAATACTCTAGAGATCTTCTAGATTACTCTACATTCTAGGATAACCTAGAATATTCTAGAGAGTTCTCTATTACTTATAAATAGGGATCTACCACCCATCCCAAACCTAAATTGGTTCAACGCCATTTTGTAGCCTACTCTTTGTAATCCATTTTACGCTTCAATATAATAATTCTCTTTCAATTATCTCTCTATCTCTTTTTCTCTCTCTTTCTCTCTCTCAGTCTTGACACCGGTAAGGGTCCGGTCCACTCTTCCTGCATCGTCGGTTGTCGTTTCCTACCGCCACCATCCTTCTCACTCGGTCTCACGTTACCACGTCGGCTTGGACTGCCAGTGTCTCCGGATTGCTATGTGGATCCCATAGGACCGGCCTCTCTTCCTCTTCTCGTTCCATCGACCTTGCCGGAAGGTCCAGTTGTGGTTTGTGGCCGCCTCGTCGGCCCAATACCTCCTTGCCGCACTGCCTTCGTCATCCAATCACGTTCACCTGCCGCCACCGAACTCTCCTATAGGACTCACGCCGGCACTCGGGCCGACCTCCGAATCAGTGTGAGGATCTCCATGGGATCCCCCCTTTGGCGTCTCGGTGGACCGCCTTGACGTCGCCATTGTTCCTTACTCTAGATCTCACACTAGCTCTCGGGCCGACCACCAGAGTCTCTAGAAACGGTGTGTGTAAGGTCGCGGCAACACCGCTTGCCGTTTTTCTCTTGCCGTAGTCCCGACCTCCGTGTTGGCCTCTTCTGTTGGTCACGTTCACCTGCCGCCACCGATCTCTCCTATAGGACTCACGCCAGCACTCGGGCCGACCGCCGGATCGGTGTGAGGATCTCGTGGGACCTCCCCTCTGTCGTCTTCGGTTGCCCGCCTTGCCGCCGCCACCATTCTTCCCTCTAGGTCTCACGTCGAACCTCGTTGTCGGCTGCCAGAGTGTCTAGAACCGATGTGTGTAAGGTCGTTGCAGCACCGCTTGCGTCGGCCTCTTCGGTTGGTCACGTTCACCTGTCATGACCGATCTCTCCTATAGGACTCACGCCAGCACTCAGACCGACCGCCGGAACGGTTTGAGGATCTCCGCAGACCACCCACCCTTAGTCCTTTGCCTTCGTCCCCTTGCCGCCACCGTTCGTTACTCTCACGCCAGCTCTCGGGCCGACAATCGGAGTCTCTAGAATCGGTGTGAAGGATCCTCCTTGGGCTTGTCGTATCTCTGACCCTTATCTTGGCTCTTCTTTGCCCGCAAGTCGAGAGGGTGGCTCGCTCCACACCCTCTCTCGTTGTACCGACATACCGTGTTCCCAGCCTCTTCGTAGGCCTATTGTCACCCCTTCTTCCAGATCGTCTATCCGGAAGTCCACTAACGTGGAGAAAACCGTCCCTAGGCGGAAACCGGGTATAACGTTGTCGTGAAGAAAACCGCCCGCAAGAGGAATCGGAGGAACAAGGCGTGGGAAACGGCTCTACACACACACGCGCGCCAAGAAGTACCTAAGGACGAAGTAGGTACATACGGGGATCCGAGGTGGGTAGATTCGGTTGGTGTGCAGTTAATGCCAAACGGCCTCTTGACGGGCTATAAAAGGAAGAGGAAGACTAGAAGTGGGGTATCTCCCGCGGAGAGGACGAAGTGCTGCCGAACCGATTTCGGAGCTTCTCTCTCACTCCTGCTCTCTCTGTCTTCTGCTCCATCGCGTACCTGTGCAGGTTTCGAGGAGGCTTGCGCTGTTCCGTGGAACGCCCCGAGTGCGTCCTGCAGCACCTCCGACCTGTTTTCCCTTTCTGTGTGTCGCGACATACAGGGGTCGGCAGCTGTTCGCCGCCCTGTTCGTTTTCGTTAGTATCTATTTTGTGCCCCACCGTGGGTTGTAATACTTTAGTCTGTTATTTTCTTGCATTCATAAGTACATATCTCTCGTTGTTGCGTCCATCTGCGTCGGCGTTTATTTGTGATCTCTGTTTGTTGGGCCGTGTCCCTGTGCAATCGTCGGTTCGGCGCAATCGGATCTTCGGTTCTGTGTAATCGGGTCTCTCTCTCTTACTCCTCTCTCTCTTGCTCTTCGGTTCGAGACCCCCGTGGTCCCTCCTCCTTTCTACACGCAAGGGCGTAGTAACCCCGACATCTTGGTGAACCCGACGTGAAAGAGGCGGCAGAAGAGTGGGAAATGAAGGGGGCGGATCTTGCAGAGGCCATGGCTTCGGCCGTGGATCGGATAGTAAGCGCGCGCGAGGGCACCGGCGCCCTCGATAGAGCTATTGAGGCGGTCGTCGGAACGATCGGTCGATTCACCGGAAAGGATGCCACGAAGTACCTGGCGTCCTACGGTGCGGAAATGTTAATGCGGGACATTCCGGAAGACAGGCGTCTTGCCGGTTTTCCCCGAGTGGCGATGCCGAGCATCCACGCGGAGGTGCTCGAGGTGCGGGCGGAGAGCCGTACCTGGGAGGAGTTCGAAGGGCGGCTCCTGGAAAAATACGGACTGGACGACGCGCTCCGGCTTTCGAAGCGAAGCTTCATGGAGTGGGTGGAGTCTCCCGGGAAAGGAAGGAATGCGTCGGCACTCCTCCGGGAGTTCGAGGAGAACTTCGCGCGCCTTTCGGCGCTTGACAGGATGGTCCTGGATACAAGCCGGGTCCTGCTGTTCGTCAAATCGGTTGACGAGAGGGATCGGAGTCACGTGGGCGCCCTGCTAGAAACCGAAGATGGGCTGACAGCCGACTGGGCGGCGGTCAAGAGAGCCTGCGGCCGTTTCGACAAACGGCGAGAATGGAAGGATGACAGAGCAACCGGGTCGGGCTCAGTCGCGGCGAGGAAACTCGAGCCGGCGCAGCCGGTGCGAAGGGAAGAGACTCGGGAGTGGCTGGAATCCGGTTCGGCTCCGACCGGCGTGATCGGAGGCTCGACTGGGGGAGCTGCGTTGGAGGAACTGACGAGGGCGATAAAAGACCTCCAAATCGCACAAGCCCGCAGAGAAGGCGGAGGACCTGCTCGTGACCGACGGCCGGCGGCAGGGAACAGGTGCATGTGGTGCGACGGGGTCGGCCACATCCGAAAAGACTGCGGCGATTTCGCAGAGGCGCTGAGGAACCGGGTGGTGTACCTATGGGAAGGCCGGGTTCACGCCAACGACACGAGAAGGGCCCTAAACCGAAACGACGGGCGAGGCGGAATGAAGAGGTTGATGGAAGAGGCGGCGGCCCGACATGCGGAAACCGTCCACTACTCGGCGTCGGCCGGCATTCGAGTCGGGGGCGGCGAGGCCCGAAAGGAAAGCAAAGCCGGATTCTGGCCGACGATGCTGGAAGGCCTTGCCGGTGCAGGGCTTAAAAGGGAGGAATCGGACCGTGCGGAGAAACGGGTACGGGAGATGACCGGGTGGAGCGACCCGGTCGAGGAAAAGACGGGCTTCGCGGAAGCCGCTTGCCGGAACTACGAGGCTCTGGTAGAAGAGAAGCGGGTGGGGAAACCCGGGACGACCGGGCCCTCACAACGATACGAGACCCGGTCCGGGCCACGACGGGACGAAGCCGGCGGGGCCGGTACGCCAGATAAACCCCAGAAGGGCGGGTACCGTCTGGGGACGGAGATAGAAAGAACCACGGACTTACGAAAGGTCCTGGAGGAACGGATCCTCGACAGCAAGGTGGAGCTGTCGCTACGGGAGGTGCTGGGAATCGCCAAGAAGGAGTTCCACGACTCCATCGTGGACTTGGTGAAACGGAAGAGGCTGTCAACGGAGACAGAACCGGAAAGACCGGTGGAAGTGCGAACGACGCACCTGGACGACATGGCGCTGGAAGACGAGTGGGCGGAGAGCCACTATTCGCGGCCACACTGGGCCCGAGCGACCACGGAAACCCCGGTAAAGATCGGCGATGTCCATGAACCGGTAGTAGCTTTGGTGGACCACGGATCGGAAATCAACCTGATGTCCATGGACTTCTATAAGAAGGGCAAATGGCCGATCAACACCAAGCACGGGTGGAAGATAAGGGCAGCGACGCGCGCCACCGAGGAACTTCACGGGGCCTGCCCGAATGTACGGGTCAAGATCGGCGATGTCGAGATAGACCAGCACTTCTTCGTGCAGGAGTCGTCATCGCACACCGTCATACTGGGAGAGCCGTACATCACGGCGGCTCGAATGGAGACCAAGGTGCTGGACAACGGTTCGGCCTATGCGCGGGTCAAGAGCCAGGACGGGCGCCATTCGGTCCAGTTCTTGACGGTTAGGCCGAACCACGAGCGTAACCGCGACTCCCTCGGTTCCGATAACCGAGAGGATTTTTAGAGAGGGCTGCCAAGGCGTGGGGCCGCGACAGTCCGGACACCCCGGGAAAACCCCACACCTGTACGATAAAACCGAAGAAACCTTGTACCATAGGTAGGGAATTTTTGTTCTCCGACAGCGGGGCGTGTACGATCGTCGGCATCGGAGGCCGAGAGAAGACAAAGGCGGAGGGGAGACTTCGAGCGTGCGGAGTTCTCGGCCCGGACGAGGAAATCAACGGAGCCGTGGAGGCGGTCTCATTCGACGACACCTTGGGAATGCTGGGAAAGGTAGTCGAAGAAGGCCTTAACGAAGACCGGACGATACCGGTGTGTTCCGAGGAGATGTACGAAGTCATCGCGGACTTCGGTCGAGGGCTCGAGTCAGTTCGGACGGCCCACGTAAGCACCAAGTACAAGACTGTGGACCGGAAGGTAAGGCCAGTCGCGGCACCCTTACCGGAGGACAGCGCGTCGAGAATCAAAGGGGTTGCATCGGACCCTAGTCTACGAGATCCGGCCTGCATAGGGCACGCCTTCACCGACGAGACGCTCCGAGAGCTCAAAATAGGTGGGGGCGGGTTCCTACTGCCGGCGGAGGAAGACCGGTTTCGGAGAATGCTCGGAAGGCACGGGAAAGCCTTCGCATTCTCGCCGGAGGAAATCGGGTGCGTTGACCCGACGATCGTGGAGCCGATGGTGATATTCACGGTACCGCATGTACCATGGAATCTCAAGCCAATCCCGGTTCCGAGAGCTCACATCCCGAAGTTGATGGAGCTGCTGAGGCAGAAAGTTGATATGGGAATTCTCGAGCCGTCGAGCGCCCCATATTCGAATCGATGGTTTACCGTACCGAAGAAAAACGGTTCGTTGCGCTTCATCCAGGACCTGCAGCCGGTCAATCGAGTGACCATTCGGAACGCAGGGATCGGACCGACCATAGACGAGTTCGCGGAGGCCTTCGCCGGAAGGTCAATTTACTCGGTCGGGGATCTATACTCAGGGTACGACCAGTTCCAGCTAGCCGTGGAGAGCAGAGACATTACGACGATGCGAACTCCCCTCGGCCTAGTTCGGATGTGTACACTGCCGCAAGGAGGGACCAACTCGGTGGCCCACATGGTGAATGCGATGAACAAGGTTCTGAGGGACTGTATCCCGGACATCACCATGCCGTTTCTGGACGACATCCCGATCAAGGGATGCCCGGTGGAAGAAAAGGACGAGACGATCGGACCGGACGGATGCCGGCGATTCGTGGCGACGCACATCGACGACTGCGAGAAGGTGCTGCAAAGGCTAGAGGATGCGAGACTCACCTTCTCCGGGGAGAAGTCGGCCTTCGGGCAGTCGGAAATCATGGTGGTCGGACACCTGTGCGGACCATATGGCCGGAAACCGTCTCCGGCAAAGGTAGAAGCCATCTCCGCGATGAAGCCCGACTGCAGCTCGGTCACGGAAGTACGGAGATTCCTGGGGGCATGCGCGTTCTACCATATATGGATCCCGCATTACGCACACGTCGCGGAGCCACTGTACGGGTTGCTGAAAAAGGGGCGAAGGTTCGAATGGCTAGACGAGCACGCGGAATCGGTCCGGAAGCTGAAAGAGGCCCTTGCAGAGGCACCGGCACTCCGGAAGGCGGTATACGGGAAGGGTACCCCGGTATTCATAACGGTGGATACCAGTCCGACCGGGATCGGATGGGTCGTGAACCAGGAAGACGAGGACGGCAATCGGTTTCCGATCCGATTCGGCGCGAAAGTCCTCAGTGAACGGCAGCGAGGATACGCCCAGGTTAAACGCGAACTCTGGGGTATTGTTTCGGCGGTTAAGGCCGACAAAGACTACCTGATAGGGACAGAAGTGATCATCGAGACGGATTGCCTGCCGATTCTCGGTATGGTTTCCGGATGCGCGACTCCGGACCTGGCGATGCTCAGGTGGATAGCGTACATCAAGTCCCTGGACCCGGAAATACGACACATTTCCGGGAAAGACAACGCCATGGCCGACATGCTTTCGAGGGCGAGGTTCGACGACGAGGGCGGCATGGTTTCGGAAGACGAAGAAGTCGGCGTGGATTTCTTCGAGGCGGCATACATAACGACCGACGGGATGAGCACTCCGGCGCTTAACGAGTTCGACGCGAGCAAGTACAACGGGGAGTGGCTGCAGATCGGCGGGTTTTTGAAGACAATGACGCCCGATGCGTCATGGACGAAGGACGAGGCCAACCGGATCCGGAAGAAAGCATATCGATTCCTTCTCCGAGATGGGCATTTGTGGAAGCACCCGAAGAAGAGGAACGGCGTCCCGCTCCGGGTGGTGGCGATGAAGGAAGAACAGGAGGAGCTACTGGCGGCCTACCACGACAGCCCTTGGGCTGGACACCGTGGAACGTGGGCGACGTTTGAGAAGCTGAAGGGGAGGTACTGGTGGCCGGGATTGTACCGGGACGTGCATCGGTTCGTGTCAACTTGCGAAAGTTGTCAGATGCACTCGATAGTCCGACACCGGGACGGGCTTCACCCTACGTACCCTCCGACTATCCACTTCAAATGGATGGTAGATCTGGTGACGATGCCGATGGGGGTAGGACAGATGCGGTATCTGGTCCTAGCGCGGGAAGACCTGACGAACCAGGTGGAAGGTCGAGCCCTTCAGAACAAGACGACCGCGGCCGTGTGTCGGTTCCTGATCGAGGACGTGATATGCCGGTACGGGTGCGTCGGGAAGATCGTGGCTGACCGAGGGGAGTTGGACGCCGAGGAAGCCGCGGAGCTGCTCGATCGGCTGGGAGTCAAACTCTCGCTCACCACTGCGTACAACCCGGAGGCGAATGGAAAGGTGGAGCGCGGACACGGGCCGATCGTTAAGGCGCTGGTTCGGGCATGCGGAGGCCAAGTCGGTAACTGGCCGCAACTTCTACCTTATGCTTTGTGGGCAGACCGGACCACGCACAGTTCGGTAACCGGGTACATGCCGACGGAGCTCATGTTCGGCCAGAAGCCGATCATGCCGATTGAACGGACGATCTCCTCGTGGGCAACGGTCGACTGGCGGGACGAGATGAGCCGGGAGGAGTTGTTGGCCGCACGTATACGACAGCTCGAGCGGAGACCGGAGGACGTGGCACTGGCTACGGAGAAGCTCCGGGTGGCGAGGACAAAGAACAAAGCCCGGTTCGACCGAACGCACCGGCTACGACCGAAGAAAATCGACGAAGGTGACTGGGTGCTCGTCTACGACAGCAGCCTCGACAACCAGCACCGAGCAACGCGGAAGTTCGCACGGAGATGGTTCGGGCCGTACACGGTACAGAGCGCCAACGACAACGGGACGTATCATCTGGCGGAGCTCGACGGTACGAGAATAGCGATACCCGTGGCCGGGAAGAGGATCAAAGCTTTCAAGAAGCGGCACGATGACGAACCCGACCCGATTCTCCTAGACAGCAGCGACGACCGATCCGAGGCCGAGGAAGGGCCGGCAGGCGAAGAGTAAAGGCGGGCCGGTTTTCTCCGTGCCAACTTAATTTGGCGCATGCCGGTGGATGCGCGGTTAGGTGGGGGCGGATGTCGTGAAGAAAACTGCCCGCAAGAGGAATCGGAGGAACAAGGCGTGGGAAACGGCTCTACACACACACGCGCGCCAAGAAGTACCTAAGGACGAAGTAGGTACATACGGGGATCCGAGGTGGGTAGATTCGGTTGGTGTGCAGTTAATGCCAAACGGCCTCTTGACGGGCTATAAAAGGAAGAGGAAGACTAGAAGTGGGGTATCTCCCGCGGAGAGGACGAAGTGCTGCCGAACCGATTTCGGAGCTTCTCTCTCACTCCTGCTCTCTCTGTCTTCTGCTCCATCGCGTACCTGTGCAGGTTTCGAGGAGGCTTGCGCTGTTCCGTGGAACGCCCCGAGTGCGTCCTGCAGCACCTCCGACCTGTTTTCCCTTTCTGTGTGTCGCGACATACAGGGGTCGGCAGCTGTTCGCCGCCCTGTTCGTTTTCGTTAGTATCTATTTTGTGCCCCACCGTGGGTTGTAATACTTTAGTCTGTTATTTTCTTGCATTCATAAGTACATATCTCTCGTTGTTGCGTCCATCTGCGTCGGCGTTTATTTGTGATCTCTGTTTGTTGGGCCGTGTCCCTGTGCAATCGTCGGTTCGGCGCAATCGGATCTTCGGTTCTGTGTAATCGGGTCTCTCTCTCTTACTCCTCTCTCTCTTGCTCTTCGGTTCGAGACCCCCGTGGTCCCTCCTCCTTTCTACACGCAAGGGCGTAGTAACCCCGACAACGTGCCTAACCCGGCCCTTACACGTGGGCACAAGTTTTGTTGTATAGTACGTAGATAGGTACAAGTCGGTTGAGGTGAAATCCTAGGTAGCACGCATTCATTGGGGAGAAAATCGAGGCGTAACATGACGTAACGGGTGGTAACGGCCTCCCTCCTTGGGCTATAAAAGAGAGGGAGAGGTATTGTAAAGGGGTTGCGTTTTGTGGAGGACGAAGTGCTGTTGGACTAGAACCGAGCTCTTCTCCTCTGTCTTCTCCATAGTCGTTCTATGCAGGTTTTCAGGAGGCTGACTCTGCTCCGTGGAACACTCGAGTGCTTCCGGTAGAGTCTCCATCTCGCGATGTGTGTGTGTGTGTGTGCGCGTGTGTGCAGGCGTCAAAACCTATCACTCGCCGGCTTGCCGGTTGTAACTCCTTGATTTGAATATACATATACATTCGTTTTGTCTCCATTGTTCAGAGTTAGTTGCAACTCTTGTGAATTTGTGTCTCTGTGCGCGTGCGAAGTATATCAGTAGTTTCCTTCCCCTCTTCTCATTCAGTTATTTCTCGGTCCAAGGCCCCCGTGGTCCCGCCTCGTTCTCCACGCACGCGCGTAACAACGTGACATATTTGGTGAACCCGACATGAACAAGCGGCAGAGCAATAGAAAGATGAGAGGGTCGGATCTTGCAGAAGCCATATCTTCGACTATGGATGGGATAGTGAGTGCGCGCGAAGGTACAGGCGCCCTTGATAGGGCTATTGAAGCAGTCGTCGGCACGATAGGCCGGTTCGGTGGGAAGGACGCCACGAGCTACCTGGAGGCTTACCGAGCCAAAATGGTGATGAGGGACATCCCAGAGGACAGGCGACTAGCCGGATTCCCTCGGGTGGCGATGCCGGGCATCCACGCGGAGGTGCTCGAGGTACGGGCTGAGAATCGGACCTAGGAAGAGTTTGAAGGTTGGTTCCTTGAAAAATACGGGCTTGATGACGCGCTTCGGCTATCGAAACGGGACTTCATGGAATGGGTAGAGACCCCTGAAAAGGGGAGAAACGCGTGTTACACGCAGTGCTCGGCCACAACCGAGAAATAGGATTAACTTTCAGAAAACAGGAATTACAAAATACACGAAGATAATGGGGAGAAGAGTACACAGGATATTTTACGTGGAAAACCCTAAGTGGGAAAAACCACGGGAGTCCTCAAACTCCAACTATCACTATATGCAGAGATGTACAATGATGAAGCTACAAGGCAACAACCTTGAGCTCACAGTCTTCGCCACAGGCGGCGGTAATACACTGAGGCAACGACCTCTTCGTCTCTCACACTCTCTCGGCTGCTCTCACTTCGCTCCCTCTTCGTGGAAAACAGAAAATGAGCAACAACAACATAAAACTGTTTGCCCTAAGTCATATTTATACACATATGACTTTTGGGCTATTTACAAATATAGCCTCAAGGGCTCTTGGCAAACATATTCACAAATATGTCCCCGCATCCGGATCTCTCTCCGGGTACATTCGTCATCCGGCTCCGTAACCGGGGTCTTCATCATCCGGCTCCGTAACCGGGGTCTTCATCATCCGGCTCCGTATCCGGGTACATTCGTCATCCGGCTCCGTAACCGGGGTCTTCAGCATCCGGCTCCGTAACCGGGGTCTTCATCATCCGGCTCCGTAACCGGGGTCTTCATCATCCGGCTCCGTATCCGGGTACTCTTTATCCGGCTTCATGCCGGGTACTCTTCATCATCCGGTTCCGTAACCGCAACCGGGCTTGCCGTCATTCATCTCCGGACATCCCATCCGGAGGGACCGAAATCCCAACAAACTCCCCCTTCACTTCGGCATGGGATGTCTCTCCAATCCGACTCTCTTCCGGCACGCTCCCAGCTTGTCGGGTGTGAGCACTTTGGTCAGCATATCCGACCCGTTCTCGTCCGTGTGGACCTTCGTCAGCACGAACTCCTTGTCTTCTATCCTTTCCCGGATCCAGTGATATCTTCGCTGGATGTGCTTCGTCCGGGAGTGATAGGCCGCGTTCTTCGCAAGGTGGATGGCACTCTGACTGTCGCAGTAGAGTCGGTACTCCTCCTGCTGGATACCGAGCTCTCTAATGAAGTCCTTCATCCATATTATTTCTTTGCCGGCTTCAACAGCCGCCATGTACTCCGCCTCCGTGGTTGACAACGCAACCGTCTTCTGCAGCCTCGACTGCCACGAAACAGCTCCCCCTGCATACGTCATCACATACCCTGATGTGGACCGGCTGGTATCTGCATCAGCCGACATATCAGAATCAGTAAAGCCTTCGAGTTCGGGCTTACCGGAGCCGAATCGGAGGCAAACGTTTGCCGTGCCCTTCAGGTATCGGAGTATCCACTTGACCGCGTTCCAGTGCTCTTTGCCGGGATTGCTCATGTACCGGCTCACCACTCCAACTGCATATGCTATGTCCGGTCTTGTACACACCATTGCGTACATTAAGCTTCCGACGGCAGAGGCATATGGTACTTTCATCATGTCCTCCTTCTCAGCCTTTGTCTTGGGGCTTTGCTTGCTGGACAACTTGCAGTTTCCCGGGAGGGTTGACCCGACCGGTCTTGCTTCCGACATGTTGAACCGGTGAAGCACCTTTGTCACGTACTTCTCCTGTGACAGCCACAACTGCTTCTTCTTCCGGTCCCGGATGATGTGCATCCCTAATATTTGCCTCGCCGGACCCAGGTCCTTCATTGAGAAGGTTCGGTGAAGCGCTTTCTTCAGCGTCCGTATCTTGACCTGGTCCCGTCCGACGATCAACATGTCGTCCACGTATAGGAGGAGTATTAGAGAGTCTCCTCCTTCGAACTTCTTCACAAACACGCAGTGATCGGACTGCGTTTTGTGGTACCCTTCGTCGGTCATGAAGGAGTCGAACTTCCGGTACCATTGCCGGGGAGCCTGCTTCAATCCGTACAGGCTTTTCTTCAATCGGCATACCAGGTGCTCCTTCCCTTTCTTCTCGAATCCTTCCGGTTGCTGCATGTAGATCTCTTCTTCGAGGTCACCGTGAAGGAATGCCGTCTTCACGTCCATCTGTTCTACCTCGAGGTCCATGCTTGCCGCTATGCTCAGCACCATCCGGATGGAGGTCATCTTCACTACCGGGGCGAATATCTCGTCGAAGTCGACGCCCTTCTTCTGCTGAAACCCCTTCACCACGATCCTGGCTTTGTATCTCGGGGGGTTTCCGGCATCTCCCGGTTTCAGCTTGAACACCCACTTGTTTCGAAGTGCCCGCTTTCCTTTCGGCAACTCCACAAGTTCATATGTGTGGTTCTCATGCAGGGAATCCATCTCGTCCTGCATGGCACTCAACCACCTGCAGCTCTGGGTGTCATGCTTTGCTTCTTCAAAGCTCTCCGGCTCCCCTTCGTCGGTTAGCAGCACGTGCTCTGGTTCCGGAAATCTCCGGGGGGCCCTTCTCTCTCTTAGAGGATATCTCCGTTCCGGAGCTTCGGTAACCGGTTCTTCCGATTCTTCTTCATCCGAATCCATTTCGGGATCGGGGCCGGTTCCGGTATCATTTTCATCTTCTTCGGCCGGTTCTGTTTCTTCATAGTCTTCGGCCGGATCCTCGAGTGTTAACCGGTCCCTTGCCGGTCGGGACTGCTCCTCGTAGAGTTGATCCTCACCGATCGACTTGGAGCTCTTCATCTTCTTCTCCGACTCCCAGTCGGCGAGTGTCTTGTCCTCCATGAAGATGATGTCTCGACTCCTGAATATCTTCTTGTCGACCGGGTCCCATACTCGGTAGCCGAACTCGTCGTCGCCGTAACCGAGGAATATGCATGGCCGGGTCTTTGGATCTAGCTTTCCTCTCCGGTCCTTTGCCACATGCACGTATGCGAGACACCCGAACACCTTCAGATGCCGGTAGGACACTTCCTTACCGGTCCACACTTTCTGCGGCGTGTCTCCATCCAAAGGTACTGAGGGTGATCTGTTTATCACGTATGTCGCCGTCGACATTGCCTCAGCCCAAAACCCCTTGGGTAATTTCGCATGTGCCAGCATACTCCGACCCTGTCCATTATGGTCCGGTTCATCCTCTCGGCCAGCCCGTTTAGTTCCGGCGTCTTCGGCACAGTAAACTCGAGCCGGATTCCCTTCGAGCGACAGTACTCCTGGAACTGCCCCCGGTATTCCCCTCCGTTATCCGCTCGTATCGCTTTCAGCTTCTTGCCGGATTCTCTTTCCACTCTCGCGTGGAGTTCTTTGAAGACGGACAACACTTGGTCCTTTGTCTTCAACGGCGCCGTCCACAGCTTCCGGCTGTGATCATCAATGAAAGTCACGAAGTACTGGGCTCCGCCATGTGACTTCGTTTCTACCTGACACACATCAGTGTGCACCAACTCCAATGGTGCGCTACGTCTCGTCGGTGGCCTTGAGTGGAAGGAGGTTCGGTTCTGCTTACCGGCCAGGCAATCGGTGCACTTCTCCAGATGCACATGCTTCACTGGAATGAGGTTGTCTTCTGCAAGCCTCTTCATCCCCTTCTCACTCATGTGGCACAGTCTCTTGTGCCACAGCTCACCGGCAGTGTCGGCTGCCACGTTCAGCTCCTCCGGACATAGCCGGGAATTCATCAGGTACAGGGTGTTGACCTTCCGGGCCCGAGCCACTATCAGGCTCCCCTTGCTGAACTTCATGACACCGTTCCGGATGCTACCCGTGTAGCCTTCATCATCTAGCCTCCCGGCCGAGATCAGGTTCAATCGGACCTCCGGAACGTGTCGCACATCCTTCAACAGCATCTTGCATCCGGTTGATGTCAACAGCCACACGTCTCCTATGCCGGCAATCCGGCATGTGCCTTCATTTCCCATCCGGACACAGCCGTGCTCACCGGCTGTGTAGGATGAGAAGTATTTCTTCTCCGGGGTCAGGTGGAACGACGCTCCGGAATCGACCACCCAGGTCATCTCTACACCGGCAAGGTTCAGCTCCTTCTCTTCGGTAATAAGCATTATCTCTTCTTCACTTGCCGCAAGTGCCGTCGTTCCTTTCCGGTCCTGCCCTCGCCGATCCGGACCTCTCCGGTCCGTGGCTCCCCGGTATGCACCGTTTCTCTCCGGTGACTTCTTCGAATCGGTGTCGTTGGCTCCGTTGTCCTTTCGGTAGTGCCGACAATTCTTCCGGAAGTGCCCCGGCTTCCCACAGTGGAAGCATGTTGGCCTTCCTCTTGACTGCGACCGGGTCCCCGACTTCTCCCGTCTTTGCGGACTCCGGTTCCATTGTCTTCCCCGATCCGATTCGGTAAGCAGCATCTTCTGATCAGAAACCGGTTCTTTATCTCTCCGACGCGCTTCTTCGTTCAAAATACTTGTCTTTACCGTTTGTAGGGACAAGTTATCTTCGGTGCAGGAGGTGCTGAGAGTCACCACCAAGTTCTCCCAGCTGTCCGGCAATGTACACATCAGGATGATGGCTTGCATTGCATCCTCCAACGGGAACTTGATCGCCGCAAGCTGGTTCACGAATCCCATGAACGTGCTTACGTGTTCCACCATACTCTCGCCGTCCCGGTACTTGAGGTTCACTATCTTCCTCATCAGGGAGGTCCGGTTCAACGCATTCTTCCTCTCATAGAGGCCCGACAGCTTCTTCCACATCTCATAGGCGTTCGTATCGTTCGCCACATGTTGCAGGACACTTACATCGACATATTGCCGGATCGTCGCTACGGCTTTCCGGTTCAGGAGCTTCCACTCCGACTCTATTACCCCCTTGGGTATCTCGGCATTGTCGATCGGTTCGTATAGGTCTCGGACGATGAGAAGGTCTTCCATCTTTATCTTCCAGTCGGCGTAGTTCTGTGAGTTCAACACCATCATGCCAGGAGGCCCACTACCGCCGCCTTCCATTTTCTGTGTTACCGTCGCTCTGATACCAATTTGTTACACGCAGTGCTCGGCCACAACCGAGAAATAGGATTAACTTTCAGAAAACAGGAATTACAAAATACACGAAGATAATGGGGAGAAGAGTACACAGGATATTTTACGTGGAAAACCCTAAGTGGGAAAAACCACGGGAGTCCTCAAACTCCAACTATCACTATATGCAGAGATGTACAATGATGAAGCTACAAGGCAACAACCTTGAGCTCACAGTCTTCGCCACAGGCGGCGGTAATACACTGAGGCAACGACCTCTTCGTCTCTCACACTCTCTCGGCTGCTCTCACTTCGCTCCCTCTTCGTGGAAAACAGAAAATGAGCAACAACAACATAAAACTGTTTGCCCTAAGTCATATTTATACACATATGACTTTTGGGCTATTTACAAATATAGCCTCAAGGGCTCTTGGCAAACATATTCACAAATATGTCCCCGCATCCGGATCTCTCTCCGGGTACATTCGTCATCCGGCTCCGTAACCGGGGTCTTCATCATCCGGCTCCGTAACCGGGGTCTTCATCATCCGGCTCCGTATCCGGGTACATTCGTCATCCGGCTCCGTAACCGGGGTCTTCAGCATCCGGCTCCGTAACCGGGGTCTTCATCATCCGGCTCCGTAACCGGGGTCTTCATCATCCGGCTCCGTATCCGGGTACTCTTTATCCGGCTTCATGCCGGGTACTCTTCATCATCCGGTTCCGTAACCGCAACCGGGCTTGCCGTCATTCATCTCCGGACATCCCATCCGGAGGGACCGAAATCCCAACAACGCGTTGGTGCTCTTTTGGGAGTTTGAAGAACGCTTCGCACGACTTTCGGCATTGGACCGGACCGGACTGGACACAAGTCGTGTCCTATTGTTCGTTAAATCAGTGGTTGTAAGGGACCGGGAGCAAGTGGGCTTCCTGCTGGAGACTGATGATGGCCTAACAACCGACTGGGCCGTGGTAAAGAGAGTTTGCCACCGTTTTGACAAACAGCATGAGTGGGTCGATAAAGGCTTGATGGGGGCGGGTTTTGTTGCAACCAGGAAGGTCGAGGTACCCCCACCGGCGCGAAGGGAAGAGACCTGAGACTGGCTCGAGATTGGCTTGGCTTCGACCAGCATGGTCAAAGGCTCATCCCGAGGAGCTGCTCTGGAGAAGCTAACTCAGATGGTGAGGCACCTCTAGATTGCACAAGCACGGAGGGACGTCGGCGAACAAGCCCGTGACCGAAGTCCTCCGGTTGGGAACCGGTGCTTGTGGTGCGACGCGATTGGCCACGCCCGAAAGGACTGCGGGGACTTCGCCGAAGTGATAAGAGCTAATGTGGTGTACCTATGGAACGGTCGGGTGCACGCTAGCGAGACCCGAAGGGCCCTGGATCTGAATGTCGGACAAGGGGGTATGAAATGTCTGATGGAAGAAGCGGCGGCTCACCACGTGGAGACCGTCCACTACTCGGCGTCGGCTGGAATCCGGGTCGGAAGTGATGAAGTCTGGAAGATGAAGGAAGCCGGATTCTGGTCGTCGATATTGGAAGGTCTCGCCGGCATACGGCTGAGGAAAGAGGAAGCAGACCACGCGGAAAGATGGATCCGGAGGCAACCGGGTGGAGTTACCCGATCGAAGAAAAGACGGGCTTCGTTGAAGCCGCTTGCCAAAACTATGAGATTCTGGTGGGGGACAAGCATGCGAGTAAGACCAGAGGGGCCGGACCCTCGCAACGGTATGAAACCCAGTTCGGGCAAAAGCAAAATGATGTCAGTGCACCGGATAAAGCCAAGAGGGCCGGGTACCAATTGAGCACGGAGATCGAGAGGACCACGGACCTGCGAAAGGTCCTCGAGGAACGTATCCTCGACAGCAAAGTGGAGCTGTCACTGAGGGAAGTGCTCGGAATCGCCAAGAAGGAGTTCCACGACTCCATTGTGGACTTGGTGAAGCGGAAAAGGCTTTTGACAGAGCCGGAGCTAGAGAAGTCGGTGGAGGTGAGAACGACGCACCCAGAAGACATGGCTCTAGAAGACGAGTTGGCGGAGAGCCACTATTCAAGGCCACACTGGACCAGAGCAACCACGGAGACCCCTGTTAAGATCGGAGATGTTCAGGAGCCCGTGGTGGCGTTGGTTGACCACAGTTCAGAAATCAACTTGATGTCCACAGACTTCTACAAGAAGGGGAAGTGGCCGATCAACACCAAGCATGGGTGGAAAATACGGGCAGCAACACGCGCCACAGAAGAGCTGCATGGAGACTGCCCGAATGTACGAGTGAAAATCGGCGATGTCGAGATCGATCACCACTTCTTCATGCAGGAGACGTCCTCGCATCCAGTGATACTCGGGGAACCGTACATCACGGCGGCACGGATGGAGAGAAAGGTGTTGGATGACGGTTCGGGATATGCACGAGTCAAGAGCCAGGATGGGTGTCACTCGGTCCAGTTCCTGACAGTGCAACCGAACCATGAGCGTAACCGCGAGACTCTCGGTGGCGAAAACCGAGGGGATTTTTAGAGAGGGCTATCAAGGCGTGGGGCCGCGATAGTTTGGACACCCCGGAAAAACCCCACAGATGTACTATAGGCAAAAAGACTTGTACCATAGGTAGGAAATTTTGGTTCTCCAATAGCAGAGGTTGTACGATAGCCGGCATAGTTGGCCGGGAAAAGAAGCAGGCGGAGGAGCGACTTCGGGCATGCGGAGTCCTCGGCCCTGAAGAGGAAATCAACGGAGCCGTGGAAGCGGTCTCTTTCGATGACACCTTAGGGAAGTTACGGGAGGTGTTCGGAGAAGGCCTTAATGAATACCAGACGATTCTGGTAAGTTCAGAAAGGATGTACGAAGTCATCGCCTACTTCGGTAAGGGACTCGAGTCGGATCGGACGGCCCGAGTGGATACGAGGTAGAAGACTGTGGACCGGAAGGTGAGGCTAGTCGCGGCACCCTTGCCGGAGGGCAGCGAGTTACGGATAAAGGGGGTCGCGTGGGACGCGTGGGACCCAAGTTTGCAAGATCCGGCCAGCATAGGACACACGTTGACCGACATAACGCTACGGGAGCTCAAGATAGGTGGGGTTGGCTTTCTACTGTCGGCGGAAGAGGACCGGTTTCGGAGAATGCTCGGGAGGCACGGGAAGGCTTTCGCATTCTCACCGGACGAGATCGGGTGCGTAGACCCGACGGTTGTGGAACCAATGGTGATCTTCACGGTACTGCATGTGTCGTGGAATCTCAAACCGATTCCGGCACCCAGAGCTCACATCCCGACGTTGATGGAGCTGTTGAAACAGAAGGTGGAGATGGGCATCCTCGAACCGTCGAGTGCCCCATACTCGAATCGGTGGTTTACCATGCCAAAGAAGAACCCATACAGGACCTGCAGCCGGTCAACAAGGTGACCATTCGAAACACAGGTATCGGATCAACCATTGATGAGTTCGCGGAGGCCTTAGGAGGGAGGTCGATCTACTCGGTCGGGGATCTATACTCAGGGTACGATCAGTTCCAACTAGTCGTAGAGAGCAAGCATATCACGACGATGCGGACTTCTCTCGGCCTAGTTCGGATGTGTACCCTACCGCAAGGGGGAACGAACTCACTGGCGCACATGGTGAACGCAATGAACAAAGTGTTGAAGGATTGTATCCCGGACATCACCATGCCATTCTTGGACGACATCCCGATCAAAGGATGCCCGATGGAGGAAAAGGACGAGACAATCGGACCGGTTGGATGTTGGAAATTCGTGGTGGCTCACGTCGATGACTGCGAGAAGGTACTGCAAAGACTAGAAGGCACAAGGCTCACCTTCTCCAGGGAAAAATCGGCCTTCGGGCGATCGGAGATCATGGTCATCGGACACCTATGCGGGCCATACGGTCGGAAACCGTCTCCGGCCAAGGTTGAGGCCATCTCCGCGATGAAGCAAGACTGCAATTCGGTTACGGAGGTTCGGAGATTCTTGGGAGCATGTGCATTCTACCATATCTGGATCCCGCATTACACCCACGTTGCGGAGCCGCTCTATGGGTTGCTGATGAAAGGGCGTAAATTCGAGTGGAGAGACGAGCATAAGGAATCGGTCCGGAAGATGAAAGAAGCACTTGCCGCAGTTGTCTATAGCAAAGACACTCAGATTTACGTTGTCGCGATTTTACGCAAGTGCGTGTGGAAACGAGGCGGGACCGCGGGGGTCTCGAACCAAAGAGCAAGCGAGGGAGGATAAAGAGGGAGAACCGGCTACGCAGGACCGGGGGGTACACAGGGACACGGCCCTTCAGCACGGAGAACGCGAACGGACACCGACACAGACAGATGCGAATGACTAAATATGTATATTAAGAAAAATGGCTAGCACGACTACAACCCCCGGTGGGGCACAGGTTGGTTACAACCGAACAGGCCGGCGAACAGATGCCGATGCCTGTTCGCTTCAACGCACGAAGGGGGGTAGCAGGTCGGAGGTGCTGCCGGAAGCACTCGGGCGTTCCTCGAAACAGCGCGAGCCTCCTCGGAACCCTGCACAGAGAAGCTATGGAGCTCAAGAAGGAAGGAAACAGAGAGAGAAGCGTCCAGAAACGGTCCGACAGCACTCTCTCCTCTCTGCGCGATCCCCCGTCCCTTTCTTTCCTGCTCCTTATATATATCTCGACGAGCAGGCCGTCATGTCAGCTTTATCCCCTGTCCCTTTCGAACAGGGATCCGCCCCGTTCTTCACGCATAAGCGTAGTTACGCCGCCGACTCGTGCCGTCCCTTAGCTCGCGCGCGCGACCGAAAAGACTGTTCGCGCGGTCTTTGTCTCCACTCGTGTTAGGGCCCGTTCCTGCCGGTTATCCTCCTAACTCGCTTCTATGTTCGACTTGGAGCGTGCGCGCGTGAGGAACCGGTTCCCACGCCTCGGTCTGCCGATTTCGCTTATGGACGGTTTTCTTCACGACATCCGCCCCCACCTAACCGCGCATCCTCCGGTATGCGCCAAGAGAGTTGGGACGGAGAAAACCGGCCCGTCTTCATTCCTCGCCCGTCGGTTCTTCCTCGTTTTCGGATCGTTCGTCACTGCTGACCAGGAGAGCCGGGTCTGGCTCGTCGTCGTGTCGCTTCTTGAACGCTTTGATCCGCTTCCCTGCAACCGGTATCGCCATTCTCGTGCCGTCGAGTTCCGCCAGGTGATATGTCCCGTTGTCATTGGCGCTCCGTACCACGTAAGGCCCGAACCACCTTCGTGCGAACTTCCGTGTAGCTCGGTGCTGGTTATCGAGGCTGCTGTCGTAGACGAGCACCCAGTCACCTTCTTCGATTTTCTTCGGTCTGAGCCGGTGCGTTCGGTCGAACCTGGCTTTGTTCTTTTTCCTCGCCACCCGGAGCTTCTCCGCAGCCAGTTCCACGTCCTCCGGTCTCCGCTCGAGCTGTCGTATGCGCGCGGCCAACAACTCCTCCCGGCTCATCTCGTCCCTCCAGTCGACCGTTGCCCACGAGGAGATCGTCCGTTCCATCGGCATGATCGGCTTCTGGCCGAACATGAGCTCCGTCGGCATGTACCCGGTTACCGAACTGTGCGTGGTCCGGTCTGCCCACAAAGCATAAGGTAGCAGCCGCGGCCAGTCACCGACTCGGCCTCCGCATGCCCGAACCAACGCCTTGACGATCGGTCCGTGTCCGCGCTCCACCTTTCCATTCGCCTCCGGATTGTACGCAGTGGTGAGCGAGAGCTTGACTCCCAGCCGGTCGAACAGCTCCGCGGCCTCTTCGGCGTCCAACTCCCCTCGGTCAGCCACGATCTTCCCGACGCACCCGTACCGGCATATCACGTCCTCGATTAGGAACCGGCATACGGCCGCGGTCGTTTTGTTCGTAAGGGCCCGGCCTTCCACCTGGTTCGTCAGATCCTCCCGCGCTAGGACCAGGTACCGCATCTGTCCTACCCCCATTGGCATCGTCACCAGATCTACCATCCATTTGAAGTGGATGGTCGGAGGGTACGTGGGGTGAAGCTTGTCCCGATGTCGGACTATGGAGTGCATCTGACAGCTCTCGCAAGTTGTCACGAACCGATGCACGTCCCGGTACTGCCCCGGCCACCAATACTTCCCCTTCAGTTTCTCAAACGTAGCCCATGTTCCACGGTGTCCAGCCCAAGGGCTGTCGTGGTAGGCCGTCAGCAGCTCCTCCTGTTCTTCCTTCATCGCCACCACCCGGAGCGGAGCGCCGTCCCTCTTCTTCGGGTGCTTCCATAGATAGCCATCCCGGAGAAAGAACTGGTACGCTTTCTTCCGGATCCGGTTGGCCTCGTCCTTCGTCCATGACGCATTGGGCGTCATTGTCTTCAAAAACCCACCGATCTGCAGCCACTCCCCGTCGTACTTGCTCGCGTCGAAGTCGTTAAGCGCCGGAGTGCTTGTTCCGTCGGTTGTTACATACGCAGTCTCGAAGAAGTCCACGCCGACCTCTTCGTCCTCCGAAACCATGCCGCCCTCGTCATCGAATCTCGCCCTTGAAAGCATGTCGGCCATGGCGTTGTCTTTCCCGGAAATGTGTCGTATTTCCGGGTTCAGGGACTTGATGTACGCTATCCACCTGAGCATTGCCAGGTCCGGCGTCGCGCATCCGGAAACCATGCCGAGAATCGGCATGCAATCCGTCTCTATGATTACCTCTGTCCCGATCAGATAGTCCTTGTCGGCCTTCACCGCCGAAACGATACCCCAGAGTTCGCGTTTAACCTGGGCGTATCCTCGCTGCCGTTCGTTGAGGACCTTCGCGCCGAATCGGATCGGAAACCGATTGCCGTCCCCGTCTTCTTGGTTGACGACCCACCCGATTCCGGTCGGACTCGTGTCAACCGTTATGTACATTGGGGTGCCCTTCCCGTAGACGGCCTTTCGGAGCGCCGGTGCTGCCGAAAGAGCCTCCTTCAGCTTCCAGACCGACTCCGTGTGCTTGTCTAGCCATTCGAACCTTCGCCCTTTCTTCAATAATCCGTACAGCGGCTCCGCGACGTGCGCGTAATGCGGGATCCATATGTGGTAGAAGGCGCATGCCCCCAAGAATCTTCGTACTTCCGTGACCGAGCTGCAATCAGGCTTCATCGCGGAGATGGCTTCTATCTTTGCCGGAGACGGTCTCCGGCCATATGGTCCACATAAATGTCCGACCACCATGATTTCCGACTGCCCGAAGGCTGACTTCTCCCCCGAGAAGGTGAGCCTCGCATCCTCTAGCCTTTGTAGCACCTTCTCGCAGTCGTCGATGTGCGTTACCACGAATCGCCGGCATCCGTCCGGCCCGATCGTCTCGTCCTTCTCTTCTACCGGGCATCCCTTGATCGGGATGTCGTCTAGAAACGGCATGGTGATGTCCGGGATGCAGTCCCTCAGCACCTTGTTCATTGCATTCACCATGTGGGCCACCGAGTTGGTCCCTCCTTGCGGCAGCGTACACATCCGCACTAGGCCGAGGGGAGTTCGCATCGTCGTAATGTCTCTGCTCTCCACGGCTAGCTGGAACTGGTCGTACCCTGAATATAGATCACCGACCGAGTAAATCGACCTTCCGGCGAAGGCCTCCGCGAACTCGTCTATGGTCGGTCCGATCCCTACGTTCCGAATGGTCACCCTATTGACCGGTTGCAGATCCTGAATGAAGCGCAATGATCTGTTTTTCTTTGGTACGGTAAACCACCGGTTCGAGTACGGGGCGCTCGACGGCTCGAGAATGCCCATATCAACTTTCTGCTTCAACAGCTCCATCAACTTCGGGATGTGAGCTCTCGGAACCGGAATTGGCTTGAGATTCCACGGTACATGCGGTACCGTGAATATCACCATCGGCTCTACGATCGTCGGGTCTACGCACCCGATTTCCTCCGGTGAGAATGTGAAGGCTTTCCCGTGCCTTCCGAGCATCCTCCGAAACCGGCCTTCTTCCACCGGCAGCAGGAACCCGCCCCCACCGATCTTCAGCTCGCGGAGCGTCTCGTTGGTGAAGGTGTGTCCTATGCAGGCCGGATCCCGTAAGCTGGGGTCCGATGCACCCCCTTTGATTCGGGATTCGCTGCCCTCCGGTAAGGGCGCCGCAACTGGCCTCACCTTCCGGTCCACAGTCTTGTACTTGGTGCTAACTCGGGCCGTCCGTTCCGACTCGAGCCCTCGACCGAAGTCCGCGATGACTTCGTACATTTCTTCGGAACATACCGGTATCGTCCGGTCCTCGATAAGGTCTTCTTCGACTACCCTCCCCAGCATTCCCAAGGTGTCGTCGAAGGAGACTGCCTCCACGGCTCCGTTGATTTCTTCGTCAGGGCCGAGAACTCCGCACGCCCGAAGTCTCCCCTCCGTCTTTGTTTTCTCTCGGCCGGTGATACCGACCAACGTACATGCTCCGCTGTCAGAGAAGCAAAATTTCCTACCTATTGTACACGGTTTTATCGTACAGATGTGGGGTCTTCCCGGAGCATCCGGACTGTCGCGGCCCCACGCCTTGGCAGTCCTCTCTAAAAATCCTCTCGGTTTTCGGAACCGAGGGAGTCGCGGTTACGTTCGTGGTTCGGCCGTACCGTCAGAAACTGGACCGAATGGCGCCCGTCTTGGCTTTTGACCCTCGCATAGGCCGAACCGTTGTCCAGCACCTTGGTCTCCATCCGCGCCGCCGTGATGTACGGCTCTCCCAGTATGACCGGATGCGAAGATGTCTCCTGCACGAAGAAGTGCTGGTCAATCTCGACGTCGCCGATCTTGACCCGCACATTCGGACAGGCCCCGTGCAGCTCCTCGGTGGCGCGCGTTGCCGCCCTTATTTTCCACCCGTGCTTGGTGTTGATCGGCCATTTGCCCTTCTTATAGAAGTCCATGGACATCAAGTTGATCTCCGATCCGTGGTCCACCAAAGCTATCACCGGTTCCTGGACATCGCCGATCTTCATCGGGGTTTCCGTGGTCGCTCGGGCCCAGTGTGGTCTCGAATAGTGGCTTTCCGCCCACTCGTCTCCCAGCGCCATGTCGTCTAGGTGCGTCGTCCGCACTTCCACCGGTCTTTCCGGTTCTGTCTCTGTCGACAGCCTCTTCCGTTTCACCAAGTCCACGATGGAGTCGTGGAACTCCTTCTTGGCGATTCCCAGCACCTCTCGTAACGACAGCTCCACCTTGCTGTCGAGGATCCGTTCCTCCAGGACCTTTCGTAAGTCCGTGGTCCTTTCTATCTCCGTCCCCAGACGGTACCCGCCCTTCTGGGGTTTATCTTTCGTACCGGCCCCGCCGGCTTCGTCCCGTCGTGGCCCGGACCGGTTCTCGTATCGTTGTGAGGGCCCGGTCGTCCCGGGTTTCCCCACCCGCTTCTCTTCTACCAGAGCCTCGTAGTTCTGGCAAGCGGCTTCCACGAAGCCCGTCCTCTCCTCGACCGGGTCGCTCCACCCGGTTATCTCCCGTACCCGTTTCTCCGCGCGGTCCGATTCCTCCCCTTTAAGCCTTGCACCGGCAAGGCCTCCCAGCATCGTCGGCCAGAATCCGGCTTTGCTTTCCCTTCGGGCCTCGCCGCCCCCGACTCGAATGCCGGCCGACGCCGAGTAGTGGACGGTTTCCGCGTGTCGGGCCGCCGCCTCTTCCATCAACCTTTTCATACCGCCTCGCTCGTCGTTTCGGCTCAGGGCCCTTCGGGTGTCGCTGGCATGCACCCGCCCTTCCCACAGGTACACCACCCTGTCCCTTAGCGCCTCCGCGAAGTCGCCGCAGTCCTTCCGAATGTGGCCGACTTCATCGCACCACATGCACCTGTTTCCTGCCGCCGGCCGTCGGTCACGAGCCGGTTCGCCACCTTCCCCTCGGGCTTGCGCGATTTGGAGGTCCTTTACCGCCCTCGTCAACTCCTCCAGCGCCGCTCCTCCGGTTGAGCCTCTGACTACGCCGGTCGAAGCCGAACCGGTTTCCAACCACTCTCGGGTCTCTTCCTTTCGCACCTGTGGCGCTGGTTCGAACTTCCTTGCTGCGACCGAGCCCGACCCGGTTACCCCGTTATCCGCCCATTCTCGCCGTTTGTCGAAACGGCCACAGACCTTCTTGACAGCCGCCCAGTCGGTAGTGAGCCCGTCTTCGGTTTCCAGCAAGAGGCCCACTTGCTCCCGATCCCGCTCGTCGACCGACTTGACAAACAGCAAGACCCGGCTCGTGTCCAGGATGGTTCGGTCGAGCGCCGAAAGGCGCGCAAAGTTTTCCTCGAACTCCCGGAGGAGTGCCGACGCGTTTCTTCCCTTCCCCGGGGACTCCACCCATTCCATGAACCTTCGCTTCGAAAGCCGGAGCGCGTCGTCCAGCCCGTATTTCTCTAGGAGCCGACCTTCGAACTCCTCCCAGGTACGGCTCTCCGCCCGCACCTCGAGCACCTCCGCATGGATGCTCGGCATTGCCACTCGGGGAAATCCGGCAAGACGCCTTTCTTCCGGAATGTCCCGCATCAACATTTCTGCACCGTAGGACGCCAGATACTTCGTGGCGTCCCTCCCATCGAACCGGCCGATCGTGCCGACGACCGCCTCAATAGCTCTGTCGAGGGCACCGGTGCCCTCGCGCGCGTTTACAATCCGATCCACGGCCGAAGCCATGGCCTCTGCAAGATCCGACCCCCTCATCTTCTGCTCTTCTGCCGCCTCTTTCACGTCGGGTTCACCAAAGATGTCGCGATTTTACGCAAGTGCGTGTGGAAACGAGGCGGGACCGCGGGGGTCTCGAACCAAAGAGCAAGCGAGGGAGGATAAAGAGGGAGAACCGGCTACGCAGGACCGGGGGGTACACAGGGACACGGCCCTTCAGCACGGAGAACGCGAACGGACACCGACACAGACAGATGCGAATGACTAAATATGTATATTAACAAAAATGGCTAGCACGACTACAACCCCCGGTGGGGCACAGGTTGGTTACAACCGAACAGGCCGGCGAACAGATGCCGATGCCTGTTCGCTTCAACGCACGAAGGGGGGTAGCAGGTCGGAGGTGCTGCCGGAAGCACTCGGGCGTTCCTCGAAACAGCGCGAGCCTCCTCGGAACCCTGCACAGAGAAGCTATGGAGCTCAAGAAGGAAGGAAACAGAGAGAGAAGCGTCCAGAAACGGTCCGACAGCACTCTCTCCTCTCTGCGCGATCCCCCGTCCCTTTCTTTCCTGCTCCTTATATATATCTCGACGAGTAGGCCGTCATGTCAGCTTTATCCCCTGTCCCTTTCGAACAGGGATCCGCCCCGTTCTTCACGCATACGCGTAGTTACGCCGCCGACTCGTGCCGTCCCTTAGCTCGCGCGCGCGACCGAAAAGACTGTTCGCGCGGTCTTTGTCTCCACTCGTGTTAGGGCCCGTTCCTGCCGGTTATCCTCCTAACTCGCTTCTATGTTCGACTTGGAGCGTGCGCGCGTGAGGAACCGGTTCCCACGCCTCGGTCTGCCGATTCCGCTTATGGACGGTTTTCTTCACGACAACGTGACCGTAGACACGAGTCCGACCGGGATCGGATGGGTGATCAACCAAGAGGATGACAATGGTGCGAGGTTCCCCATCCGGTTCGGCGTGAAAGTTCTCAATGAGCGACAACGAGGATATGCCCAGGTTAAATGCGAACTCTGGGGTATCGTTTCGGCGGTTAAGGCCGATAAAGACTACCTGATCGGGACAGAGGTGATAATCGAGACGAACTGCCTGCCGATTCTTGGCATGGTTTCCGGATGCGCGACGCCGGACCTGGCAATGCTCAGGTGGATAGCGTACATCAAGTCCCTGAATCCGGAAATACGACACATTTTCGTGAAGGACAATGCCATGGCCGACATGCTTTCGAGAGCGAGGTTCGATGACGAGGATGGCATGGTTTCGGAGGACGAAGAAGTCAGTGTGGACTTCTTTGAGACAACTTACGTAACAATAGGGAAGGGGAGCACTCCGGCGCTTAACGAGTTCGACGAGAGCAAGTACGACGAGGAGTGGCTCCAGATCGGCAGGTTCCTAACGACAATGACACCAGACGCGGTGTGGACGAGGGAAGAGAGCAACCAGATTCGAAAGAAAGCGTACCGATTCTTTCTACGAGACGGGAGCATATGGAAGCACCCGAAGAAGAGAGACGACATCCCGCTCCGAGTGGTGGCGAAGAAAGAGGAATAGGAAGAATTGTTGACGACGTACCACGAGAGTCCCTGGGCCGGACACCGCGAGACGTGGGCCACATTGGAGAAACTAAAGGGGAAGTACTGGTGGTCGGAACTATACCGGGACGTGCATCAGTTCATGACAACTTGCGAAAGCTGTCAGATGCACTCCATAGTCCGACATTGGGATGAGCTCCACCCGACCTACCCTCCGACCATCCACTTCAAGTGGATGGTGGATCTGGTAACGATGCCGATGGGGGTAGGGCAGATGCGATATCTGGTGCTGGCTCGGGAGGACCTGACGAACCAGGCGGAAGGCCGAGTGTTGCAGAGCAAAACAACCGCGGTCGTGTGCCGATTTCTGATCGAAGAAGTGGTATGCCGGTACGGGTGCATAGGTAAGATCATGGCCGACCGCGGAGAATTGGACGCGCAAGAGGTGGAGGAGTTGTTTGACCAGCTAGGGATTAAACTCTCTCTCAACACAGCGTACAATCCGAAGGCTAACAGGAAGGTGGAACGTGGACAGGGGCCGATCGTCAAACCGTTAGTACGGGCGTGTGGAGGCCAAGTCAGGAATTGGCCGCGGCTCTTACCCTATGCGTTGTGGGCAGACCGAACTATGCACAATTCGGTAACCGGGTTCATGCCAGTTGAGCTAATGTACGAGCAAAAGCCGATCATGCCAACGGAGCAGACAATCTCCTCATGGGCCATGGTGGACTGGAAAGATGAGATGAGCCGGGAGGAGCTGTTAGCGGCACGGATTCAGCAGTTGGAGCGAAGACCGAAGGACGTGGATCGAGCCACGGAGAAGCTACGAGTGGCGAGGGTAAAGAACAAAGGATGGTTCGAACGGACCCACCGACTGAGACCGAAGAAGATCGAGGAAGGCGATTGGGTTCTAGTGTATGACAATAGCCTCAACAACCAGCATAGGGTAATGCGGAAGTTTGCATGAAGGTGGTTCGGGCCTTATGTGGTGACAAGCGCCAACGACAATGGGACCTACCATCTCGCGGAGCTCGATGGGACAAGGATGGGGGTACCGATGGCGGGGAAAAGGATCAGAGCAATCAAAAAGCGGCACGAGGCGAAACCGGACCCAGACGACCTAGATAGCGACAACGATCGGCTCAGAACGGATGTCGATCCGGAAGACGAAGGATAAGCTTGGGCTGGTCTTCTCCGGCAAGAGTCTAATTTTGGCGCATACCGGTGGATGCGCGGTGTCGAGATATTACGCAAGTGCGTGTGGAAACGAGGCGGGACCGCGGGGGTCTCGAACCAAAGAGCAAGCGGGGGAGGAGAAGGAGAGAGAAGCGGCTACGCAGGACCGGGAATACACAGGGACACGGCCCTTCAGCACGGAGAACGCGAACAGACACCGACACAGACAGATGCGAATGACTAAATATGTATATTAACAAAAATGGCTAACACGACTACAACCCTCGATGGGGCACAGGTTGTCTACAACCGAACAGGCCGGCGAACAGATGCCGATGCCTGTTCGCTTCGACGCACAAAGGGGGGGGGTAGCAGGTCGGAGGTGCTGCCGGAAGCACTCGGGCGTTCCTCGAAAACAGCGCGAGCCTCCTCGGAACCCTGCACAGAAAGCTATGGAGCTCAAGAAGGAAGGAAACAGAGAGAGAAGCGTCCAGAAACGATCCGACAGCACTTCGTCCTCTCTGCGCGAGATGCCTGCAACAGCTCTTTCCTGCTCCTTATATAGGCCGACGAGCAGGCCGTCATGTCAGCTTTATTCCCTGTCCCTTTTGGACAGGGATCCGCTCCGCCCTTCACGCATCCGCGTAGTTACGCCGCCGACTCGTACCGTTCCTTCGCTCGCGCGCGCGACCGAAAAGACTGTTCGCGCGGTCTTTGTCTCCACTTGTGTTAGGGCCCGTTCCTGCCGATTATCCTCCTAATTCGCTTCTATGTACAACTTGGAGCGTGCACGCGTGAAGAACCGGTTCCCACGCCTTGGTGCGCCGATTCCGCCTATGGACGGTTTTCTTCACGACATCCGCCCCCACCTAACCGCGCATCCTCCGGTATGCGCCAAGAGAGTTGGGACGGAGAAAACCGGCCCGTCTTCATTCCTCGCCCGTCGGTTCTTCCTCGTTTTCGGATCGTTCGTCACTGCTGACTAGGAGAGCCGGGTCTGGCTCGTCGTCGTGTCGCTTCTTGAACGCTTTGATCCGCTTCCCTGCAACCGGTATCGCCATTCTCGTGTCGTCGAGTTCCGCCAGGTGATATGTCCCGTTGTCATTGGCGCTCCGCACCACGTAAGGCCCGAACCACCTTCGTGCGAACTTCCGTGTAGCTCGGTGCTGGTTGTCGAGGCTGCTGTCGTAGACGAGCACCCAGTCACCTTCGTCGATTTTCTTCGGTCTGAGCCGGTGCGTTCGGTCGAACCTGGCTTTGTTCTTTGTCCTCGCCACCCGGAGCTTCTCCGCAGCCAGTTCCACGTCCTCCGGTCTTCGCTCGAGCTGTCGTATACGCGCGGCCAACAACTCCTCCCGGCTCATCTCGTCCCTCCAGTCGACCGTTGCCCACGAGGAGATCGTCCGTTCTATCGGCATGATCGGCTTCTGGCCGAACATGAGCTCCGTCGGCATGTACCCGGTTACCGAACTGTGCGTGGTCCGGTCTGCCCACAAAGCATAAGGTAGCAGCCGCGGCCAGTTACCGACTTGGCCTCCGCATGCTCGAACCAGCGCCTTGACGATCAGTCCGTGTCCGCGCTCCACCTTTCCATTCGCCTCCGGATTGTACGCAGTGGTGAGCGAGAGCTTGACTCCCAGCCGGTCGAACAGCTCCGCGGCTTCTTCGGCGTCCAACTCCCCTCGGTCAGCCACGATCTTCCCGACGCACCCGTACCGGCATATCACGTCCTCGATTAGGAACCGACATACGGCCGCGGTCGTTTTGTTCGGAAGGGCCCGGCCTTCCACCTGGTTCGTCAGATCCTCCCGCGCTAGGACCAGGTACCGCATCTGTCCTACCCCCATTGGCATCGTCACCAGATCTACCATCCATTTGAAGTGGATGGTCGGAGGGTACGTAGGGTGAAGCTCGTCCCGGTGTCGGACCACGGAGTGCATCTGACAGCTCTCGCAAGTTGTCACTAATCGATGCACGTCCCGGTACAGTCCCGGCCACCAGTACTTCTCCTTTATCTTCTCGAACGTGGCCCAAGTTCCACGGTGTCCGGCCCAAGGGCTGTCGTGGTAGGCCGTCAGCAGCTCCTCATGTTCTTCCTTCATCGCCACCACCCGGAGCGGAGTGCCGTCCCTCTTCTTCGGGTGCTTCCATAGATAGCCATCCCGGAGAAAGAACCGGTACGCTTTCTTCCGGATCCGATTGGCCTCGTCTTTCGTCCATGACGCATCCGGCGCCATTGTCCTCAAGAACCCGCCGATCCGCAGCCACTCCCCGTCGTACTTGCTCGCGTCGAAGTCGTTAAGCGCCGGAGTGCTCGTCCCGCCGGTTGTTACGTATGCTGCCTCGAAGAAGTCCACGCCGACCTCTTCGTCCTCCGAAACCATGCCGCCCTCGTCATCGAATCTCGCCCTTGAAAGCATGTCGGCCATGGCGTTGTCTTTCCCGAAAATGTGTCGTATTTCCGGGTCCAGGGACTTGATGTACGCTATCCACCTGAGCATTGCCAGGTCCGGCGTCGCGCATCCGGAAACCATGCCGAGAATCGGCATGCAATCCGTCTCTATGATTACCTCTGTCCCGATCAGATAGTCCTTGTCGGCCTTCACCGCCGAAACGATACCCCAGAGTTCGCGTTTAACCTGGGCGTATCCTCGCTGCCGCTCACTGAGGACCTTCGCGCCGAATCGGATCGGGAACCGATTGCCGTCCTCGTCTTCTTGGTTGACGACCCACCCGATTCCGGTCGGACTCGTGTCAACCGTTATGTACACTGGGGTGCCCTTCCTGTAGACGGCCTTTCGGAGCGCCGGTGCTGCCGAAAGAGCCTCCTTCAGCTTCCGGACCGACTCCGCGTGCTTGTCTAGCCATTCGAATCTTCGCCCTTTCTTCAATAATCCGTACAGCGGCTCCGCGACATGCGCGTAATGCGGGATCCATATGTGGTAGAAGGCGCATGCTCCCAAGAATCTTCGTACTTCCGTGACCGAGCTGCAATCAGGCTTCATCGCGGAGATGGCTTCTACCTTTGCCGGAGACGGTTTCCGGCCATATGGTCCACATAAATGTCCGACCACCATGATTTCCGACTGCCCGAAGGCTGATTTCTCCCCCGAGAAGGTGAGCCTCACAGCCTCTAGCCTCTGCAGCACCTTCTCGCAGTCGTCGATGTGCGTCGCCACGAATCGCCGGCATCCGTCCGGCCCGATCGTCTCGTCCTTTTCTGCTACAGGGCATCCCTGTTGGGAATCAGCGCTTGGATTCACCTTCTTCAGTCGGCCACAACCGATTAATCGCGGATCAATGTAGCAGAAAATAGGAAGTACAGAAAAAGACGCGATACACACGGATTAACGTGGAAAACCCTATACGGGAAAAAACCACGGGAGTGCGAGACTCCAAACCAAACTATGCACAGAGAAATATACAATGGCGAGCTGCAAGGCAACGACCTTGAGCTCGCTGTCCTCGCCACAGGCGGCGGAAATACACAGAGGCGTCTACCTCTTCGTCTCTCTCTCGCGCTCTATATCTCTCTCTCTCTCACGGCTGCTCTCTCTTCACTCCTCTTGAGTGAAAAACAGAAAAATGAGTAGCAACACCAAAACAGTTTGCCCTAAGTCATATTTATACTTATATGACTTTGGGCTATTTACAACTATAGCCTCAGGGGCCCATAGCGAACATATTACGGGTATGTCCCTGCATCCGAATCGCTCTCCGGGTACATTCGTCATCCGGCACCGAAACCGGGGTCTTCGTCATCCGGATCCGAAACCGAAACCGGGCTCGTCGTCATTCATCTCCGACTTCCGACCATCCCATCCGAAGGGACCGTAATCCCAACAAACTCCCCCTTCACTTCGGCATGGGATGTCTTTCCAATCCGATCCTCTTCCGGCATGCTTCGAGCTTGTCGGGTGTGAGCACCTTGGTCAGCATATCCGACCCGTTCTCGTCCGTGTGGATCTTCGTCAGCACGAACTCCTGGTCTTCTATCCTTTCCCGGATCCAGTGATATCTTCGCTGGATGTGCTTCGTCCGGGAGTGATAGGCCGCGTTCTTCGCAAGGTGGATGGCACTCTGACTGTCGCAGTAGAGTCAGTACTCCTCCTGCCGGATACCGAGCTCTCTAATGAAGTCCTTCATCCATATCATTTCCTTGCCGGCTTCAACAGCTGCCATGTACTCAGCCTCCGTGGTTGACAACGCAACTGTCTTCTGCAGCCTCGACTGCCACGAAACAGCTCCCCCTGCATACGTCATCACATACCCTGATGTGGACCGGCTGGTATCTGCATCAGCCGACATATCCGAATCGGTGAAACCGTCGAGTTCGGGTTTGCCGGAGCCGAATCGGAGGCACACATTCGTTGTGCCCTTCAGGTATCGGAGTATCCACTTGACCGCGTTCCAATGCTCTTTGCCGGGATTGCTCATGTATCGGCTCACCACTCCGACTGCATATCCGATGTCCGGTCTCGTACACACCATGGCGTACATCAAGCTCCCGACGGCTGAGGCATACGGCACTTTCATCATATCCTCCTTTTCAGCCTTTGTCTTGGGACTTTGCTTGCTGGACAGCTTGCAGTTTGCCGGGAGGGTCGATCCGACCGGTCTTGCCTCCGACATGTTGAACCGGTGAAGCACCTTCGTCACGTACTTCTCCTGTGACAGCCACAACTGCTTCTTCTTCCGGTCCCGGATGATGTGCATCCCTAGTATTTGCCTCGCCGGACCCAAGTCCTTCATTGAGAAGGTTCGGTGAAGAGCCTTCTTCAGCATTCGTATCTTGACCTGGTCCCGTCCGACGATCAACATGTCGTCCACGTACAGGAGGAGTATTAGGAAGTCTCCTCCTTCGAACTTCTTCACAAACACGCAGTGGTCGGACTGCGTTTTGAGGTACCCTTCGTCGGTCATGAAGGAGTCGAACTTCCGGTACCATTGCCGGGGAGCCTGCTTCAGTCCGTAAAGGCTCTTCTTCAACCGGCATACCAGGTGCTCCTTCCCTTTCTTCTCGAATCCTTCCGGCTGCTGCATGTAGATCTCTTCATCGAGGTCACCGTGAAGGAATGCCGTCTTCACGTCCATCTGTTCTACCTCGAGGTCCATGCTTGCCGCTATGCTCAGCACCGTCCGGATGGAGGTCATCTTCACTACCGGGGCAAATATCTCGTCGAAGTCGACGCCCTTCTTCTGCTGAAACCCCTTCACCACGATCCTGGCTTTGTATCTCGTGGGGTTTCCGGCATCTCCCGGTTTCAGCTTGAACACCCACTTGTTTCGAAGTGCCCGCTTTCCTTTCGGCAACTCCACAAGTTCATATGTGTGGTTCTCATGCAGGGAATCCATCTCGTCCTGCATGGCACTCAACCACCTGCGGCTCTGGGTGTCGTGCTTTGCTTCTTCAAAGCTCTCCGGCTCCCCCTCGTCGGTTAGCAGCACGTGCTCTGGATCCGGAAATCTCCGGGGGGCCCTCCTCTCTCTTAGAGGATATCTCCGTTCGGGAGCTTCGGTAACCGGTTCTTCCGATTCTTCTTCATCCGAATCCATTTCGGGATCGGGGCCGGTTCCGGTATCGTTTTCATCTTCTTCGGCCGGTTCTGTTTCTTCACCGTCTTCGGCCGGATCCTCGACTGCTAACCGGTCCCTTGCCGGTCGGGACTGCTCCTCGTAGAGTTGATCCTCACCGGTCGACTTGGAGCTCTTCATCTTCTTCTCCGACTCCCAGTCGGCGAGTGTCTTGTCCTCCATGAAGATGATGTCTCGACTCCTGAATATCTTCTTGTCGACCGGGTCCCATACTCGGTAGCCGAACTCGTCGTCACCGTAACCGAGGAATATGCATGGCCGGGTCTTTGGATCTAGCTTTCCTCTCCGGTCCTTTGCCACATGCACGTATGCGAGACACCCGAACACCTTCAGATGCCGGTAGGACACTTCCTTACCGGTCCACACTTTCTGCGGCGTGTCTCCGTCCAAAGGTACTGAGGGTGATCTGTTTATCACGTATGTCGCCGTCGACATTGCCTCAGCCCAAAACCCCTTGGGTAATTTCGCATGCGCCAGCATACTCCGGACCCTCTCCATTATGGTCCGGTTCATCCTCTCGGCCAGCCCGTTCAGTTCCGGCGTCTTCGGCACAGTAAACTCGAGCCGGATTCCCTTCGAGCGACAGTACTCCTGGAACTGCCCCCGGTATTCCCCTCCGTTATCCGCTCGTATCGCTTTCAGCTTCTTGCCGGATTCCCTTTCCACTCTCGCGTGGAGTTCTTTGAAGACGCACAACACTTGGTCCTTTGTCTTCAGCGGTGCCGTCCACAGCTTTCGGCTATGATCATCGATGAATGTTACGAAGTACTGGGCTCCGCCATGTGACTTCGTTTCTACCTGACACACGTCAGTGTGCACCAACTCCAATGGTGCGCTACGTCTCGTCGGTGGCCTTGAGTGGAAGGAGGTTCGGTTCTGCTTACCGGCCAGGCAATCGGTGCACTTCTCCAGGTGCACATGCTTCACTGGGATAAGGTTGTCTTCTGCAAGCCTCTTCATCCCCTTCTCACTCATGTGGCACAGTCTTTTGTGCCACAGCTCACCGGCAGTGTCGGCTGCCACATTCAACTCTTCCGGACATAACCGGGCATTCATCAGGTACAGTGTGTTGTCCTTCCGGGCCCGAGCCACTATCAGGTTCCCCTTGCTGAACTTCATGACACCGTTCCGGATGCTACCCGTGTAGCCTTCATCATCTAGCCTCCCGGCTGAAATCAGGTTCAGTCGGACCTCCAGAACGTGTCGGACATTCTTCAGCAGCATTTTGCATCCGGTCGGGGTTGTCAACCACACGTCTCCTATGCCGGCAATCCGGCACGTACCTTCATTTCCCATCCGAACACAGCCATGCTGACCGGCTGTGTAGGATGAGAAGTATCTTCTCTCCGGGGTCAGGTGGAACGATGCTCCGGAATCGACCACCCAGGTCGTCTCGTCGCCGGCAACGTTTAGCTCCCCTTCTTCGGTGATGAGCATCATTTCTTCCTCACTTGCCGCTAGTGCCGTTGTTCCTTTCCGGTCCTGCCCTCGCCGATCCGAACCTCTCCGGTCCGTGGCTCCCCGGTATGCACCGTTTCTCTCTGGTGACTTCTTCGAGTCGGTGTCGTCGGCTCCGTTGTCTTTTCGGTAATGCCGACAATTCTTTCGGAAGTGCCCCGGCTTCCCACAGTGGAAGCATGTGGGTCTTCCTCTTGACTGCGACCGGGTCCCCGACTTCTCCCGTCTTTGCGGACTCCGGTTCCATTGTCTTCCCCGATCCGATTCGGTAAACAGCATCTTCGGGTCGGAGGCCGGTTCCTTATCTCTCCGACGCGCTTCTTCATTCAGAATACTTGTCTTTACAGTTTGTAAGGACAAGTTATCTTCGGTGCACGAGGTGCTGAGAGTCACCACCAAGTTCTCCCAGCTTTCCGGCAATGTACACATCAGGATGATGGCTTGCATTGCATCCTCCAACGGGAACTTGATCGCCGCAAGCTGATTCACGAATCCCATGAACGTGCTTACGTGTTCCACCATACTCTCGCCGTCCCGGTACTTGAGATTCACTATCTTCCTCATCAGGGAGGTCCGGTTCAACGCATTCTTCCTCTCATAGAGGCCCGACAGCTTCTTCCACATCTCGTATGCGTTGGTGTCGTTCGCCACATGTTGTAGGACGCTTACATCGACGTATTGTCGGATCGTCGCTACGGCTTTCCGGTTCAGGAGCTTCCACTCCGACTCAAGTACCCCTTTCGGTATTTCCGACCTGTCAATCGGTTCGTACAGGTCCCGAACAATCAGAAGATCCTCCATCTTGATCTTCCAGTCGGCGTAATTCTGTGCATTCAGCACCATCATCATCGGCTGCCCGCTGCCGCCGCCTTCCATTTTCTGCAACAGTTGCTCTGATACCAGTTTGTTGGGAATCAGCGCTTGGATTCACCTTCTTCAGTCGGCCACAACCGATTAATCGCGGATCAATGTAGCAGAAAATAGGAAGTACAGAAAAAGACGCGATACACAGGGATTAACGTGGAAAACCCTATACGGGAAAAAACCACGGGAGTGCGAGACTCCAAACCAAACTATGCACAGAGAAATATACAATGGCGAGCTGCAAGGCAACGACCTTGAGCTCGCTGTCCTCGCCACAGGCGGCGGAAATACACAGAGGCGTCTACCTCTTCGTCTCTCTCTCGCGCTCTATATCTCTCTCTCTCTCACGGCTGCTCTCTCTTCACTCCTCTTGAGTGAAAAACAGAAAAATGAGTAGCAACACCAAAACAGTTTGCCCTAAGTCATATTTATACTTATATGACTTTGGGCTATTTACAACTATAGCCTCAGGGGCCCATAGCGAACATATTACGGGTATGTCCCTGCATCCGAATCGCTCTCCGGGTACATTCGTCATCCGGCACCGAAACCGGGGTCTTCGTCATCCGGATCCGAAACCGAAACCGGGCTCGTCGTCATTCATCTCCGACTTCCGACCATCCCATCCGAAGGGACCGTAATCCCAACAATCCCTTGATCGGGATGTCGTCCAGAAACGGTATGGTGATGTCCGAGATGCAGTCCCTCAGAACCTTGTTCATCGCATTCACCATGTGGGCCACCGAGTTGGTCCCTCCTTGCGGCAGCGTACACATCCGCACTAGGCCGAGGGGAGTTCGCATCGTCGTAATGTCTCTGCTCTCCACGGCTAGCTGGAACTGGTCGTACCCTGAGTATAGATCACCGACCGAGTAAATCGACCTTCCGGCGAAGGCCTCCGCGAACTCGTCTATGGTCGGTCCAATCCCTGCGTTCCGAATGGTCACCCTATTGACCGGTTGCAGGTCCTGAATGAAGCGCAATGATCCGTTTTTCTTTGGTACGGTAAACCATCGGTTTGAATACGGGGCGCTCGACGGCTCGAGAATGCCCATATCAACTTTCTGCTTCAACAGCTCCATCAACTTCGGGATGTGAGCTCTCGGAACCGGAATTGGCTTGAGATTCCACGGTACATGCGGTACCGTGAATATCACCATCGGCTCTACGATCGTCGGGTTTACGCACCCGATTTCCTCCGGTGAGAATGCGAAGGCTTTCCCGTGCCTTCCGAGCATTCTCCGAAACCGGTCTTCCTCCGCCGGTAGTAGGAACCCACCCCCACCGATTTTGAGCTCCCGGAGCGTCTCGTTGGTGAAGGTGTGTCCTATACAGGCCAGATCTCGTAAGCTGGGGTCCGATGCAACCCCTTTGATTCGCGACTCGCTGCCCTCCGGTAACGGTACCGCGACTGGCCTTACCTTCCGGTCCACAGTCTTGTACCTGGTGCTTACTCGGGCCGTCCGATCCGACTCGAGCCCCCGACCAAAGTCCGCGATGACTTCGTACATTTCTTCGAAACATACCGGTATCGTCCGGTCTTCGTTAAGGTCTTCTTCGACTACCTTCCCCAGCATTCCCAAGGTGTCGTCGAAGGAGACCGCCTCCACGGCGCCACTGATTTCTTCGTCAGGGCCGAGAACTCCGCACGCTCGAAGTCTCCCCTCTGTCTTTGTTTTCTCTCGGCCGGCGATGCCGACCATCGTACATGCTCCGCTGTCGGAGAAGCAAAATTTCCTACCTATTGTACACGGTTTTATCGTACAGATGTGGGGTTTTCCCGGAGCATCCGGACTGTCGCGGCCCCACGCCTTGGCAGTCCTCTCTAAAAATCCTCTCGGTTTTCGGAACCGAGGGAGTCGCGGTTACGTTCGTGGTTCGGCCGTACCGTCAAAAACTGGACCGAATGGCGCCCGTCTTGGCTTTTGACCCTCGCGTAGGCCGAACCATTGTCCAGCACCTTGGTCTCCATTCGCGCCGCCGTGATGTACGGCTCTCCCAGTATGACCGGATGCGAAGACGTCTCCTGCACGAAGAAGTGCTGGTCAATCTCGACGTCGCCGATCTTGACTCGCACATTCGGACAGGCCCCGTGCAGTTCCTCGGTGGCGCGCGTTGCTGCCCTTATTTTCCACCCGTGCTTGGTGTTGATCGGCCATTTGCCCTTCTTATAGAAGTCCATGGACATCAAATTGATCTCCGATCCGTGGTCCACCAAAGCTATCACCGGTTCCTGGACATCGCCGATCTTCACCGGGGTTTCCGTGGTCGCTCGGGCCCAGTGTGGTCTCGAATAGTGGCTTTCCGCCCACTCGTCTCCCAGTGCCATGTCGTCTAGGTGCGTCGTCCGCACTTCCACCGGTCTTTCCGGTTCTGTCTCCGTTGACAGCCTCTTCCGTTTCACCAAGTCCACGATGGAGTCGTGGAACTCCTTCTTGGCGATTCCCAGCACCTCTCGTAACGACAGCTCCACCTTGCTGTCGAGGATCCGTTCCTCCAGGACCTTTCGTAAGTCCGTGGTCCTTTCTATCTCCGTCCCCAGACGGTACCCACCCTTCTGGGGTTTATCTTGCGTACCGGCCCCACCGGCTTCGTCCCGTCGTGGCCCGGACCGGGTCTCGTATCGTTGTGAGGGCCCGGACGTCCCGGGTTTCCCCACCCGCTTCTCTTCTACCAGAGCCTCGTAGTTTTGGCAAGCGGCTTCCACGAAGCCCGTCCTTTCCTCGACCGGGTCGCTCCACCCGGTCATCTCCCGTACCCGTTTCTCCGCACGGTCCGATTCCTCCCTTTTAAACCTTGCACCGGCAAGGCCTTCCAGCATCGTCGGCCAGAATCCGGCTTTGCTTTCCCTTCGGGCCTCGCCGCCCCCGACTCGAATGCCGGCCGACGCCGAGTAGTGGACGGTTTCCGCGTGTCGGGCCGCCGCCTCTTCCATCAACCCTTTCATACCACCTCGCCCGTCGTTTCGGCTCAGGGCCCTTCGGGTGTCGCTGGCATGCACCCGTCCTTCCCACAGGTACACCACCCTGTTCCTCAGCGCCTCCGCGAAGTCGCCGCAGTCCTTCCGAATGTGGCCGACTTCATCGCACCACATGCACCTGTTTCCTGCCGCCGGCCGTCGGTCACGAGCCGGTTCGCCTCCTTCCCTTCGGGCCTGCGCGATTTGGAGGTCCTTTATCGCCTTCGTCAATTCCTCCAGCGCCGCTCCTCCGGTTGAGCCTCTGACTACGCCGGTCGAAGCCTAACCGGTTTCCAACCACTCTCGGGTCTCTTCCTTTCGCACCTGTGGCGCTGGTTCGAGCTTCCTTGCTGCGACCGAGCCCGACCCGGTTTCCCCGTTATCCGCCCATTCTCGCCGTTTGTCGAAACGGCCACAGACCTTCTTGACAGCCGCCCAGTCGGTAGTGAGCCCGTCTTCGGTTTCCAGCAAGAGGCCCACTTGCTCCCGATCCCGCTCGTCGACCGACTTGACAAACAGCAAGACCCGGCTCGTGTCCAGGATGGTTCGGTCGAGCGCCGAAAGGCGCGCAAAGTTTTCCTCGAACTCCCGGAGGAGTGCCGACGCGTTTCTTCCCTTCCCCGGGGACTCCACCCATTCCATGAACCTTCGCTTCGAAAGCCGGAGCGCGTCGTCCAGCCCGTATTTCTCTAGGAGCCGACCTTCGAACTCCTCCCAGGTACGGCTCTCCGCCCGCACCTCGAGCACCTCCGCATGGATGCTCGGCATCCCCACTCGGGGAAATCCGGCAAGACGCCTTTCTTCCGGAATGTCCCGCATCAGCATCTCTGCACCGTAGGACGCCAAATACTTCGTGGCATCCTTCCCATCGAACCGGCCGATCGTGCCGACGACCGCCTCAATGGCTCTATCGAGGGCACCGGTGCCCTCGCGCGCGTTTACAATCCGGTCCACGGCCGAAGCCATGGCCTCTGCAAGATCCGACCCCCTCATCTTCTGCTCTTCTGCCGCCTCTTTCACGTCGGGTTCACCAAAGATGTCGAGATATTACGCAAGTGCGTGTGGAAACGAGGCGGGACCGCGGGGGTCTCGAACCAAAGAGCAAGCGGGGGAGGAGAAGGAGAGAGAAGCGGCTACGCAGGACCGGGAATACACAGGGACACGGCCCTTCAGCACGGAGAACACGAACAGACACCGACACAGACAGATGCGAATGACTAAATATGTATATTAACAAAAATGGCTAACACGACTACAACCCTCGATGGGGCACAGGTTGTCTACAACCGAACAGGCCGGCGAACAGATGCCGATGCCTGTTCGCTTCGACGCACAAAGGGGAGGGGTAGCAGGTCGGAGGTGCTGCCGGAAGCACTCGGGCGTTCCTCGAAAACAACGCGAACCTCCTCGGAACCCTGCACAGAAAGCTATGGAGCTCAAGAAGGAAGGAAACAGAGAGAGAAGCGTCCAGAAACGGTCCGACAGCACTTCGTCCTCTCTGCGCGAGATGCCTGCAACAGCTCTTTCCTGCTCCTTATATAGGCCGACGAGCAGGCCGTCATGTCAGCTTTATTCCCTGTCCCTTTTGGACAGGGATCCGCTCCGCCCTTCACGCATCCGCGTAGTTACGCCGCCGACTCGTACCGTTCCTTCGCTCGCGCGCGCGACCGAAAAGACTGTTCGCGCGGTCTTTGTCTCCACTTGTGTTAGGGCCCGTTCCTGCTGATTATCCTCCTAATTCGCTTCTATGTACAACTTGGAGTGTGCGCGCGTGAAGAACCGGTTCCCACGCCTTGGTGCGCCGATTCCGCCTATGGACGGTTTTCTTCACGACAACGGTTAGGTGGGGGCGGATGTCGTGGAGAAAACCGTTCCTAGGCGGAAACCGGGTATAACGTGCATAAACCGGGCCTTACACGTGGGCACAAGTTTTGTTGTATAGTAAGTAGATAGGTACAAGTCAGCTGAGGTGAAATCCTAGGTAGCACGCATTCATTGGGGAGAAAATCGAGGCGTAACATGATGTAACGGGTGGTAACGGCCTCCCTCCTTGGGCTATAAAGGAGAGGGAGAGGTATTGTAAAGGGGTTGCGTTTTGTGGAGGACGAAGTGTTGTCAGACTGGAACCAAGCTCTTCTCCTCTGTCTTCTCCATAGTCGTTTTGTGCAGGTTTTCGGGAGGCTGACTCTGCTCCGTAGAACGCCCGAGTGCTTCCGGCAGAGTCTCCATCTCGCGATGTGTGTGTGTGTGCGTGTGCATGTGTGCAAGCGTCGGAGCCTATCACTCGCCGGCTTGCCGGTTGTAACTCCTTGATTTGAATATACATATACATTCGTTTTGTCTCCATTGTTCAGAGTTAGTTGCAACTCCTGTGAATCTGTGTGTATGTGCGCATGTGAAGTATATCGGTAGTTTCCTTCCCCTCTTCTCATTCGGTTATTTCTCGGTCCAAGGCCCCCGTGGTCCCGCCTCGTTCTCCATGCACGCACGTAACAACGCGACACCGCTCCGCCTAGTTCTCGTCCAGGTCCGTCCGTCATTCTCTGGATTGTCGAGTCTCATTCTCATGCCGCCACCATCAGTATCTTGGTCTTACGTCGAACCTGGTGCCGACCGTCGAAGTCTCTAGCCCAGTGTGAGGTGACCCATAGGACCGGTCTTCGCTCTCCTCTTCGTCCCTTGTACTTTTACCGGATTCGTCGTCACTCTCCTTGCTGCGTTCCCGCCTCCATCTTCCATCTCTTTCGGTCTCACGTTGCCACGCCGACCGAACTGCCGAAGTCTCCGGTCAAGATGTGGGGACACCGATTTCGTAACGACTCCCGATGACTCATCCGGGCCACCGACCCTGTTAGTGGTGTCGGTGGAAAGCATCCGCTCTATGATTGATCAAGCCCCACCTGGGCTCGATTCTCCAATGTCCGGAGTTTCGGCTCCGATGCCGATCCTGCTGGACTCATTCCGCACCCTCCATCATTTCCCTTTCGTTTCCCGACCTTCGCCTGGTCGGTCTTTCTCCCCATGTAAAAGAGGGTGGCTCGTTCCGCACCCTCCCCCATATCGGCACCTTCATGCCGATTCTGGCCCCAGTCGAACAATCCACGACTGGATCGCACTCCACCCGAATTGGAGCGTCGCGCGGTTCGGTCTCCGGTCGGGTCGTTTCTTGGATTCTTCATCGACCTTCTCGCGGGCCATTTCCCATCCCTCTTCGTTGGCATCGTGCAAGGACTCCTCAATACTGTCATCCATCTCCTCGGTCTCACGTGGGTGTAAGGGCCCGAATGCCGAGTTCTCCGGAATCGGTTCCGAGGGCTCTTGTCCGTTCCTTCCCCGTATCGTCTAGCCGATGATTCTCGGTCTCTCGCCGTCACCTTCCTCCTCTTGGGACTCACGTGGGCACCCGGGCCCGACTTCCATTGTCTCGGGAGCAAGTGTCGGAAGACGAGCAGAATCGCCCATCCTATTTACGCCCTTGTCCGTAGCCACCGGCTCCTCGTGGTTGGTGGTCGTCTTCTTACCGATCATGCAAGCCCCGCATGGCCTTGCTTCTCCAATGTCCGGAGTTTCGGGCTGACGTGCCCGAAACCGCTAGTCCCAACGTTCCGATTCTACGATCGGTATCTCGGCCTTGTCCTTGGCCGTTCTATCTTCGCAAGCCGAGAGGGCGTTTTGTTCCGCACCCTCTCCCGTGGTACCGTCGTACCGATCTTCCGCCATCTCGTGGGGCAAGTCCGTCTCCTCGGCGTCGGCTTGCGGCCTCGATCTTTCCTCTTCGTCGAGCATTGCCTTGAGAGTTGCATACGCCTCCGCAATCCTGGCCCCGAAGCCGAGCCTTGCTGACTCTCTTTGTCGTTCGGCCTCTTCCCGCTGTGATGGCACGCCGTCACACACCTTCCTCCTAGCCTTCTCAGCTCGCTCTTCATCTAGCCGTTGGCATACCCTTCCGACCTTCAACTAGTCCTCTATAAGGCCATTCGCTCCGTCCTCATCTTCGAGCTCAATCCCGATGGCCTCCCATTCCACTCGGTCGATTGACTTAACGAACAACATGACTTTGTCTATCCCCACCAAACCTTGTTCCCGCTCCGGGAGCCGAGCAAGTCGTCGCTCGAACTCTCAGAACGCCTTCGTTGCGCCTCAGTGGGTCTTCGTTGATGCCACCCACTGGTTGAAGCCGCGTTGTCCCCGCCTCTTCCGTCGTCCTCCATATGCCTGCAGGAGCGCCTCTTCGAAGGCCTCCCACGAACTATGAGCTTCTTGGAGCTCCTTCACTTCTGTGTGCATGCAAACGGTGACGACCCGACAGAAGAACTCTAGCCTCAACACCTCGTCTACGTCTCACTCCTCCATTTCCGCGTTGTAGGCTTCCAAGTAGAATGGGACTTTGTCCCCGTTGAAATGACCGACTCCTTCGACCACTCGCTCAACAGCTTGTTGCGTCGTCTCCCTTGTTGTTGTTGCTCGTCCAAACTCCCTCACCGCTTCGACAAAAAGTTGCGTGAAGTCGTCTTCTTCCAACTCCATTCTCCCTCGCTGCCCTTCACGTCGGGTTCACCAAATATGTCGCGGTATTCCGCGGGTACGTGTAGGAAGGGGCGGGACCACGGGGGTCTCGGACAAGGAAGAGATGGGTGTCGAGAAGCCAACTTCTCTCCAGTCCCGGCTGCACTGGTTGTGGCGCAAACCAGAGCGATTCCAGACGCGTACCGGCGGCTACCGAACACGAGAGAGACCACACGCGCAACACCTCCTATGTACAAGAAACAAAAGGGGTGGAAACATCCAACACTACCAGAGACGTGGATGTGCACAACCAAACATATTATATATATATATATATATATATTACAATGGAAGAGACAACCCCGGCTTCGAGCCGGACCAAGGTAGGGTAGGTTGCAACGGTAGTCCTCTACCAAGCCGCCGATCGGGGAGCTCTCGGGCTCGTCGCGTCGAGTGGGGTCTTGCACACGGGACCGAGCAGAAGCAAACCCTAAACAGACACGAACTCTCAACCCACACGACAACGAAGAAGAAGAAGAAGAAGAAAGAAACTACCTAACCCTAAATCTAACGGTATACCCTCCTAACTCAAAATGGGCAACCCCTCTACAAGGGACCATCCCTTCCTTTTATAGAACAAGGAGAGGGATGCGTTACAATGTGGGATAAATCCCGATTTACATGAGATTCTTTGTCCCGACTTGACTCCCACTCGGTGCCATAAAGGCACCCCTATTATTCACACGTTTATACAAGGGTGAGTGCACATGATGCACTCCACTGATTCTTCCGATATTCCCCGGTTTCTCACCATGGCCCGGAATCTTCACGACAACGTTCTTCCTTTCGTACAGACCCGACAACTTCTGCCACATCTCGTGGGCATTCCTGTCGTTTGCCACATGCTAAAGGACACTTACATCGACACATTGTCGGATAGTGGCCACCGCCTTTCTATTCAGAAGCTTCCAGTGTGACTCCAATACCCCCTTGGGTATTTCTGCTCTGTCGACTAGCTCGTACAGATCTTTCACTATGAGAAGGTCTTCCATCTTTATCTTCCAGTCTGCATAGTTCTATGAGTTCAAAACTATCATACCTAGGAAACCGCTAACACCTCCTTCCATGCTTGCACCTCAAGCTCTAGTACCAATTTGTTGAGAAATCGTTGCGGAATTTAAATCACAATAGACAGACAACGTTGAAATACGAATACACAAAAAAAACAAGATAAACAAATGTACACAGAGATTTACACGGAAACCCTAAAACAGGAAAACCACGGGTGAATAGATTTATTCACTATACGAAGTGGATATACAACACTGAGAGGAATACAACACTCTGTCGAGTGTATCAACCACACAGGGCTCTTCGTGTCTGCTGTTACTCACACAACTATGGCGCGGCTCACACTTCTCTCTCACTCTCACTCTTGCACAGAGTTTTCGACTACTTCTGTTCCTACATCTCACATACAACATGTTTGCCCTAGTTGCATTTATATACTTACGCAACTTTCTGGTTATTTACATACGTAGCCCTCATGGGGCGCACACTAAGACTATTTACAAATATAGTCTCTCGAGTTGGCTATTTACACGATTCCGGTTTCGGCTGAGGCCGAGTTCCTCATCAACTCGGCTCCTGTTTTCCGACTCTTCGATTGTCGACTTTCCGAACATTCGGATCATCCTCCCACTGGAGGGACATATTCCCAACATACAACACATTAGTGTATTGGGTCATCAGTGCTTTATGACAGTGTCTCCCTAGAGAGCATTGGCTTGAGCAAATCAAATCTATTTGTGATGGTGGCAACGCAATGATGTTGAGGTGTCAACCTCACATCATTGTGGTGTCATCTAGGCCAAATGTTATACTCCAGAGTGATTAAGATTGGAGTTTCGGATGACAAAACAAGGTTGTTGTGGCCAAATCATAAGGGAATGTCCAATGTCACGTCATATAATGCATTGTACATTCTTGAGAGTTAGAAATTGAAAAAGACATCAATGTTAATGTGCTAAAGTGAAATGTGAAAGCATTGCCTTTAGATATCATTGTTTAGACTCATTATATTACAACAATATGATTCAAGGTCCTAAAAACACATGTCTATATTAATAAGTTTGATACTGCATCATTCCAAAATACTTTGTATTTTTTGTTTGGATTTTTACACATGTAAGAGTTTGCCTAACTTTATAAATCAATCAAGAGGTTGAAAACAAGACATTACATGCACTATGTCAAAGCATTGTCTTTGTCTACTTATACATTAAAGGTTACATTGTTGAGATTCCAAATATTATATCTATAAAAATGATGTTGTAATTTTAAAGCTCGTGCATAGTAACTAAGAGTCACAAGCAAAGGACTTGATGCACTTCAAGAAACATAAAGAGCTAATCGACACGTTAACATCCTTTGATGTATATATGATTGAAATACTTGCAATATCTTAGATTTTCTATTGCTAGATTGTTTATTGATGGAGATGGCCTCTTTTCCACTATCTAAATTATTATTAAAAGCATTACCATAATATTGTTTGTCAACAAAGATTGACCCAAGGGATTTGATGTTTCGATTCATCATAGTATTTCTTCATCAATTTAGTTTATAATCATGTACATTACCATTTTGCTCCTAATTAATGAACTCGCAAAATCATAAGCCTCCATGTGGGCAATAGTGTTTTGAGGACGGAGAATGGTCTAGAACCAACCCTATATGTACATACAAAGTGCATTGGCCAAGAGGATACATAGAAACATGTTGTATAATAATAACAATATATGTGGATGGTACACCTACTATTTTCTCATTTTGGTTTGCAATTGTTCTCTTGAGTGAGTTCATCGATTAAAAATGTCTCTTTATAAAAAATTCGAGGAAAGAGAATCAAAACTCAAATTGGTATAGACTATATATTTCTTGAAAACCAAAAACAAAGGCCGGCAAAGGAGGATATTATGGAATCAAATGCCACAAAATATGAGTGGGCCACCAACTCGTTATAAGTTACATTTCATTTGGATGTTATGGGAACATTTTTAATGAAGCCTATAGTGTGAAAGCATTGCAGACGAAGCTTGGGTGAGGCCTAAACCTTGAGAGGGAGGGTAGGAATAAAATAGCCATATGGAATGCCACGTGACCATGAGTTGCATGCAATCAAATGTTGGTTTTCAATATAGAATTGACAACCCGAAGCCAAGTTTGAACAAATCTAAACTTTGGCTTTATATTCCGTACACTAAATTGTCGAAATGCATTTCGACAAAATGTTTCGAATCCATGTCATTAACATTTGAATTCTCAAGTTAATTGAAGCCTTGTGCCTATCTTATTATAGTTTGAAATATCATTGTTGCCATTAACTATAGTACTTACCTTGGCATTACATATTATAATGTCTCCGTTGTTATTGAGCACGTATTATTAATTAGATATTTGCCATAAGGTCTTCCTTGGTATTGCCTTGCATGTGTGTAAACTTCGTAGCCTTTTCAGTCAATGTTGCGTGCATGGCACATCAACCAAGTTTTTAGACATATCCAACCACTTGCACAAGTTTTCAAATATATAACCTCGTATTCTTGTGAATAGGATGGCAACTCACAGACCGATAGTTACCAACCTCCACTACCACTAACCCACAACAATAGAAGTAGAAGACAAAAGCATAGAATCTAGAAATACCATTGTTTAATCAAATTTGCATACCATTAGACGTATCCAAAATGTATAGATCCTAGAGCCCACATCATCTATATGTACCAAAATAGACCTTGCATTCTTTTCCCCCACTTCACATTGTGCATAAAGAATTGCCAAAAAGGGCACTAGGCCAAGATTCAATGCCATTTGCATTATTTTTCTAGCCCCACTTTGTAAAAAGAGAAGCATCCAATGTTCCCCACGATTCTAGATTCATGCTCTGGCTCTAACCTTGCCATGTTGCATCATCTCAAGTTAGAAAGAGTCGCCCATAACATGAATCCAATTACATATGCATATAAGCTTGTTTTCAATAAAATCTTTTTACTGTTCTTGTAGTCATGAATCCGCACTTTGTTGTGGGCACCCCCTGGGGTTTGAAGTGAGGAAATAACAAATGGTTAGAAAGTATGCCTGCTATAGCCCATGTTTATGAGGGATTGTAATTGTGCACCAAAGCCTTCCCATCACCCTCAAAGCATCTGTGAAATAAAGGTAACACCTCTCAATCAAGGCTACAAAAATGTTCCTGCGTTACAATTAAGATCAATGAATTGTAACGTTATAATCTTCATGAGTTGGGAATTATAATTGAAGCACGTACCTAATTTATGAATGACTTAAAATCGAAACACAATTTTACAACAACAATAAGGGATTTTATGCAAGGTTGATGGGTTTGGCAAGAGTCTTGTTGTCTCCCATGACTAAGTAGAGATTGCACAATTTTATTCCATCTCATTGTTGCAAATCTTCCCACCCCAACCCAAAAATGTGGAAAATGGTGAATTATAATGCTTAAGATGGTTTTAAAGATGTAGCATGTATTATTGGCACAATGATGTTGCCAAGAACGTAAAACACAAGATAATTTTATTGACTTTACGACCAATAAAGTCTAAGAAGGAGCTTAAGAGTTCTATCTTGGGCTTTGAGGTGGTCAAATGGAAGAGCTTGCTTCCTCCAATGTTGGTTTTGATACTCTATGCATACAATTCATTACTCGTGCATGTGGAAATGTTTTTGAGTATGTGTCAGTGTGTGTTCCGAGATAGAGTCACTCGCGTGCCTTGATCATGTTTGATGGTGCATTTATTTTGCACCTTGCACATACAATAGACATTCGGTTAAGTGTGCACTTTGAACACAAGGAAGAATTTCGCACTTAGGGGTTTTTGGAAATTTTTAGGGTTTTTTGAAATATTTTCCTTCTATGCTCTAATCATACAATTATTGATAAGAAAAGCGATCAATTTACGTGATATAATTGACCTAAAATATTTATGGTTTCAGCATACATACTCTTCAGTTTCTTTCTCGATTCTAGATTACGTTTAGTTTTCGCCGTTGTGCTACATTTGAGGAATACATCCATTATGCAACAAAACTAATGAACTTCCTTGGATGCGATGAGTTTTTTCTTGCATTTTCTTCCTAGTGGCGGCAGGTTTGAGGAATCGAAGTGCAAATGGAGGAGACAAGAAAAGAGAGCGAGGGAGCAATGGACAAATCACAGGCTGCAACTTTTGTCATCTTTGAGAAAGAACAAGATGCAAAAAAAGAGAGAGGGAGGGAGAGAGGCTTTCTTCATGCAGGAAAAGAGCACGCACACACGTGGCACAGACACACACAGAAAGAGAAGGACAATAGAGTTCACGTTCATGACCGAACTTGACTATTCACCATCATCAAGAATTGTTTGCCCTTCTTTGCTTATGTTCTTCAATCAAGAATAAAAAACACATACTCGTAATCGTAAACACACACGTGCACGTAGAACACATGACATACACATACACATACACACAGAAACTCCTTTTGTTGTTTCTGAATGTTTGGAACATAGTTTCAATTTGGTTTAATTTAATTTGGTCATGAAACAATCCAAACTTTTTGATCTGGATTTTGACCTCTATAAAAAAAAAACGCACTTAATAGAATGGTGCATTTAAGTGGCCACACACTTAACCAAATGTCTACTGTATATGAAGGTATACAACGTATATGCATGCATGTATGCTTGTATAGGTGAACGCCTACCTGTAGAGATATATGCGCGTGTGAAACATGAATGTGCACACTCTTTTCTCACAAATGGTTGTATGTAAGTGCATATGTACGCTTAAATGTGTGCATACCCATACACATACAAACATATGTTGTATGTGCAGACATATAATCTAAGAATAAATGTGACGATGATAGATGATACCACAATTGGTCTCCGTTGAACCTGAGTATGGATGATGATGCTATGTACCTCACTCAAATGGCACATCCACTTGGACATATGTGCATAAGACAAACATGTTTGGGACCGACAATGCAAACGTTTGAATGATTGACTTGTGTGGTTCTAAGGTTTTATTCCATCCCACACATTTTGGGTCATCTCCAACGCCTCTCTCGTGCACGCAAATTACGTGTCTTTTTGTTTTTTGTCTAGGTTTATACACAACACAAACCACTTCCCTCGAGAAGGTGGCTTGACTCTCTCAGACTCCCCAACCCTAGGCAAAGCCCATAGATTGAAGAGTTGGGGGGAGGAGGATAAGGTTTTGAGATGGTTCGTTCGTCCGTCTGTCAAGCCGAAGGTGTGTAATCAACGGGGCCGATCCCCGGGACCGAAGACGTAATTAGCCGTAAAAGATTCGATGAGTGCGGGGCCACTTACTAACCACGCCCTGAAGTTGTAATCCGTTGGCTTTAATCACAACCCGGAGGTGGGTGTCATTAGTGGCTAAAGCAAAGATTAGTGTATGCATGTGAGATTTAGCGGGGTTAATCACAGATTAGAGAGCATGTATGTGAGATTAGTGGGGCTAATCACAGATTTGGAGGGGTTAATTAGGGTCTTGATAGAAACCCTAACTATCCTGTTCTGTTCAATCCATTTTTGTATTTGTAACATTTGATTTTGGTTTGAATTGAATTGAATTGAATAAATGTGTCAGTTCCTTGTCTGCTTCCTGTTCCCGACAGTCCTTGGCGATGGCGATGGCTATGGCTATGGCGACGAAGACAGAAGAGAGAGAAGATATATATATATACATACATATATATATATATATGTCTCTGTTGTTAAGGCCGAGGTTCCTCTGGTCTGGGCCTACGAGACAAGCCTAAAGTTATAGAGCTCAGATTCCTTGCACAGACAGATCGACGCAGAGAGATAGAGAGAGATAGAGAGAGAGAGAACACAGAAGAAAGAGGAAAGAATCGAACAGAGAAGAAAGGAAGATAGAAATACTGTAGCTGTATCGTACCCCCTCAGAAACCCTAGCTGTGCTAAAGAATGGATAATATTGTATGGACTGATCTATTGATAGACAGAAAAGTAACAAAGGAAATACCGTGTTTTAGATATATATATATATATATTGTACGTCCAGGAATCAGAAACCCTGAACTGTGTTGAAGAATGTACATAACCCACTCAATCATTCGGGAACAGTTTTTTTTGTTTTTCTTTCGCTTTCCTTAGTCTGAAGTTCGCCATATCTCTGTCTCTGTCTCTGTCTCTATGAGGGTGCCTCCATAACGGTGGATTAAGAAGAAGAAGAAGACGGAAAAGTGTCAATTGAGTAAAAGAAGCAACATATAATAATTTAACTGAAAAGACAGGCAGGCAGCAGAAGAAGAAGGAAGGAAGAAGTAAAAGCAGAAGCTTTTTCTGTAAGATTCTTTGCACATTATTCTGTAAGAAGAAGAAGAAGAAGAAGAAAAAGATGAGCTTGACCCGCGTTTTATCACCATATCTTTAACCACATCGTTATTGATACATCGCTTCCTTCATAATCATCATCATCATCAAGTTTTCTATGTCTTCAGATCTGCTTAATAACAGATATTAGTCTGCTCAATATATGGATATTGGTTTGCTTAATCACACATTCTCTGCTGTTTATCGGGCAGTTTGGTCTGCTTGAGTGCTTAATAATGCATTGTTGTCTGCTTAGTCAGGCACGCCAATCTGTTTAATGATGCATTCCTTCCCCAACGCACGTATTTTGATCCGCTATCACTCATTCTCATCCCCTTGCATCTGAGTTCGATCCCCATACTCCCACATCCTGATCCGCTTAATCACATATATTGGTTTACTTAATTCTGATCTGCCTAATAATGCATTCTAGTCCCCTTAATCGAGCATTCTGATATGCTTAATCATGAGTTTCGATCCACTTAATTGTCTTTCTGGCTCTCTTAATAAAGCTTTTCTCTGTTCTAATAATGGTGCTTTTTTAATTCTTGATCTGTCTCTGACATGTGGTCACCTCTCTTTATAATTTAATTAATGGTGTCTCCTTCATCGTTGTCATCATACTTATCATCTCTGATCGGAGGTCTCAATCATCTATTTCTTCTTTACCAGGAAAAAGAATATCAGAAAAGTACGTTTCTTTCCTCTCAGTCGGTACTTTTCTTTTCTTCCTTCTCAGAAGGTTTAGTTATATGCCTCATTTGATCTCTCTCTCTCTCTCTCTCTCTCTCTCTCTCTCTCTCAGATAACCCTAAACTTCCTGCGGTCTGTTCTTTGATGTTCAGCTGTGATCAGGGAGCACAAGGTTTCCATCCCTCCCTCGTCTGTGTGTTAATCCTCTTCAGAAACTATTTCTGATTCTGCTTCTTCATACTCTAAGATTCCCATCGGTCTGTGTGTTTATTAACATTCTCTCAGCATCTCACAGCAAACGATCAGCACTTGATTACTTCTTCTTCATTTTATAATCCATTCTTCTCTAAGCTTTCCATCTCAGCATCTCATAGCAAAAGACAGTTTCTTCTTTTCTGTTTCTGATATATCCGATAAGGTTACCATCGCTGTGTATGTACCAAATTTCGCAGCATCACAGCGAATGCTGGGCATGACTTCTGCTTCTGCTTCTGATCCATCATTCTTTACAGTTTCTATAGATCTATGAGATCCGTCTGTACTTTCCTCAGCATCAGCGATTACTTCGTCTTCTGATTCATACTCTCGAAGCTTTCCATCTCTCCGTGTGTCTATTTCTGTAAGGACTACACAGCATAGTCCAGCGATTGCTTCTGCCTCTGATCCATTAAGCTCTAAACATTCACACGATCACGAAACAAAATGCCACTGCTTATTTTCTCCGTGTGATCCATCCACTTCAGGTTTCCATTGCTCTATGCGTTCTTTCTCTTTCTCTGCATCACAACTAACGACAGGGCCATTAATCCTCCAGTTTTGTTTAAAGTTTCCATGGATCTCTGCTGAACTAATACTCCTTGCTCCACACAACGAAGGCTAGACGTTGCGTTTTCTACTTCGTCATTCTCTGAGAAGAAGTCTCCATCATTCTCCTGGTATTCTTTTATTAATTTTGTCTTCTAGCTTCACTATATGACAATATGTTCCCCATCCTTGCCAAAAGATCAGATGTCTGCAAGCTTTACAAACTTGCAAATCTATTCATGTCATCTCTGTTAACAAGAAGTTCTCTTTCTGCGAAAAGCTATGTATATATATCCACTTCTTTCGGTGAAAATCATGGCCTTTTGGAATGCAAGACGGATTTCTGCAACCTCTGAACTTGTGTAGCTATTCTGTCTCAATCTCTGTTGACAAGTTCTTTGTTGGGATTTGGATACATATATATTGGTTCTGGAAGTTGAAGTCTTTTAAAAGGCAAAAAAAGACGTTTTTCTACAGAGATAGGTCTCCTGATGCGGAATATGGATATAGATCATCGAGCTATAGTACCTTAAGCTATTTGGATTTCGTAAATGGCAGATCAATTGCGCATCCTTCCAGTAGAACGTGATGTTGAACAGGTATTCTTATTGGATTACCTATTTTATATCGTCTGTTGATTTCTTTTATTCAGGCTCAGCTTCTGTTGTAATTTGCTTGCCCTTGTGTGCCTTAGGGAGTATTTAAGAAAATAGCCTCTGAGGTAGAGGCGCTGTCATAGAAGAGAGTTTGCTTAATCTGAGTAAACCTTATTGATCAAATCTAGGTCTCATCCTGATGAAAAGCCTTCAGAAAACTACCATCTCATGGTGACTTTTGGATAGGATAAAAAATGATGTAAAGAACAAGAATCTCACATGATGAGAACACTGTAGTGTCTGTGTTAACAGGTTCGACATAGGCATGGATTGCCCCTCCTGATGTAGACTTCATAGAGACATAATTCCATTTTCACCATTGAAATAGCTGTTGCTGCTAATCCTCAAACTCTCTTGATCATGTGCATTATTTTAAGGTTGAAACCAGTTGCTCCCTTTATATATACCCAAATTATGAGCATTCAATTAATACACAGAACTCGTGACTGCAGGCATGTGACATTGTTTGATCCTCAATTGTGTTTGTTCGATTTTTGCTCAATGATGATCTTCTCTTTTGCTTTTGATGTTCTGTTAAAGGCAATAACTGCTCTGAAGAAAGGAGCATACTTGCTTAAGTATGGACGTAGGGGGAAGCCTAAATTTTGCCCATTCAGGCTTTCAAATGTGAGTACAAAATGAGCAACTGTAGCAGTTTGACTTTCAGATGAGATTGTGCATGTTTAGAATTTTGATTTTCTGTACGGATTAGATTTTCAACTTCTAAATGCGTAGTTGTATTTCAGGATGAAACATCTTTGATTTGGTACTCAGGGAAAGAAGAGAAGCAACTTAAGTTGAGCTCAGTATCTAGAATTGTACCAGGGCAACGAACGGTGTGTATCCTAGGATAAATTTCATATTACTGAAATTTCTTCAACTTTTAGGCTTTTTTGTACCTTTTGTGAGTGTAGACAATACAAATATTCTCTTGCAACATTTGTAAAAGTTTTTGTTTTCTTTTTGGGATTGTAGGCTATTTTCCAGAGATATCCTCGACCTGAGAAAGAGTATCAGTCCTTCTCCTTGATTTGTGAAGATCGCTCCCTTGATTTGGTATGGGTTATCATCAGGCTTTATCGGCATTACCTTTTCTTTCTCTATGCAAATTCTTTTAAGTAAGAAATTAAGATTCATGCACAGTGGCAGATACCAAAGACAATGGGTCACTCAAGCTGATTTTCGTGACAGATTTGCAAAGACAAAGAAGAAGCTGAAGTTTGGTTCACTGGTCTCAGGGCACGGATATCTCGCAATCAAAACCGGAGGTGGAAGTTTGATGCCAAAAGTGATGCAGCATCATCAGATGCCAACAGCCCAGTTGGTCATACCAAGAGGAATTCACCATTTAGTTCTCCCTTTGGGAGTACTGACAGCTTGACCCAGGTGCATGCAAATTTCTTCCCTTCAGTTTGGAATGTTGTATATAATAACAATATTTGTTTCTTCTTTGAGTTGTTTTCATTCCTATTGCTATCATGGGTGTACTGTGATACAGTGCCTTTAGCTATGGTTGACATTTAATTGCAGGATATTGGAGAGACACAATGTAACCCGAGTCCCTACGGTTCACCCCCCCGCCCTGGTCTGGGAAAACCTTTTCTGGAGGATGATTTGCCGTCAAATCCTAAGGCATTCTATGAATGCAACTATGCTGCTAGCTCGATACACTCTGTTGGTTCGGATGTATGCTCAGATAGTGTGCATTCACAAATGCGTGGAACATCAGTTGATATTTTCAGAGTAAGCATGTCAAGTGCTGTAAGCTCATCAAGTCAGGGTTCAGGACAAGATGATACGGATCCCTTAGGGGATGTTTATATGTGGGGGGAAGGTATTGGAGATGGAATATTGGGTGGTGGAATCTATAGAGTAGGTCAAACTTTAGGAGCTAAGATTGATGCTCTTTTACCAAAGGCCATGGAAGCAACAGTTGTTTTAGATGTAGTCCAGGTTGCATGTGGTAGTAGGCATGCTTCTTTGGTTACGAAGCATGGGGAAGTATTCTGTTGGGGTGAAGAAGCTGGAGGTCGTCTCGGTCATGGAGTTGATGCCGATGTATTACATCCACAACTGGTGGAAGCACTTGCTTATACGAGCGTAGAACATGTTGCTTGTGGTGAGTATCATTCTTGTGCTGTGACCTTCTCTGGTGAACTCTTCACATGGGGTGATGGGACCCATAAAGTTGGTCTTTTAGGACATGGTAATGATGTGAGTCATTGGACGCCTAAAAGAGTAAATGGTCCACTTGAAGGTTTGCGTGTTGCTTTGGTTTCATGTGGTCCATGGCATACTGCATTAGCTACTACTTCTGGGCAACTTTTCACTTTTGGTGATGGGACCTTTGGGGTGCTTGGTCATGGTGACAAGTCTAGCACGTCCATTCCTAGGGAAGTAGAGTCTTTGAAGGGTTTGCGAACTACCAAGGTATCCTGTGGAGTTTGGCATACAGCCGCAGTGGTAGAAGTGATGTTTGGATCTGTTGGTGCTACTATTTGTTCTGCTGCGAAACTGTTCACATGGGGTGATGGTGACAAAGGCCGTCTTGGACATGGAAACAAGGAACAAAAGCTAGTTCCAACTTGTGTAGCTTCCCTTGTTGAACAAAATTTCCGCCAAGTAGCTTGTGGTCACAGTCTTACTGTGGCACTCACTGTTTCAGGACATGTCTTGACCATGGGCAGCACAGTTTACGGGCAGCTTGGAGATCCGCATGCAGATGGAAAGATTCCTAGACGTGTTGAAGGTAAGATTAAAGACACATTTGTGGAAGAGATTGCATCAGGTGCATTCCATGTTGCACTGTTAACTTCAAAGAGTGAAGTCTATACATGGGGTAAAGGTGCCAATGGACGGTTGGGACATGGAGATTATGAGGATAGGAAGGTTCCAACACTAGTGGAAGCGCTGAAAGATAAGCAAGTGAAAAGTATCGCCTGTGGTTCTAATTTCACTGCTGCTGTTTGCCTTCATAAGTGGGTATCTGGAGCTGACCATTCTCTCTGTTCTGGATGTAGACAACCTTTTGGGTTCACTAGAAAGCGGCACAACTGCTACAACTGCGGGCTAGTGTACTGTCATTCTTGCAGTTCCAAAAAGGCATTAAAAGCATCCATGGCACCAAACCCTAAAAAACCTTATCGTGTATGTGATCCATGCTACATCAAGTTGAAAAAAACAGCAGAAACAGGCATGAATTATACTGGTCTTGGAAACAGAAAAGTGGGAACCATGAAACCCCCTCTTGATAATAAACAAGCCAAGGGGGATCCAAGAGTGCCTCGATCTCATCCAACTGCTTCCAAACTTGCAGCCCTAGAACAGTTTAAGATTAATGAATTCAAATCGTATACAAAGCGGAATAGGAAGTCAGAATCATCAAGTAATCGGGTTTCTCCTGTTAGAAATGGTTCATCCCAGCATCCAGGTTTTGGGCATTCTAGAAAATTAGTTTCTGCTTCAGTTCCACACTCTAGGATAGTCTCAAGAGCCACTTCTCCTATCCTTTCCAGACGGTCAAGTCCTCCTCGTTCAACTACCCCCACTCCAACTATGATGGGTCTTGCATTACCCAAGTTAATTGAAGATGATACAAGGAAGACAAATGAGAGTCTTACACACGAAATTGTAAAGTTAAAGACACAGGTAAGGTGCTTCTATAATAAGGTATTCTTTTGAGAGTTTGGAGAGCTTGTTTCAAATTTGCGAAATTGAATATTCAACAAATATCTGAATTGCCCATCGTGTTTATTTATTTATTTCATAAGATATAGTATGATGCTGATGTTGGAAATAATTCAGAAGCACCTAAATATAGGGCCTAGATTTTTGAAATATGAACAGAAAACTAGGAACTTAGTGTCAAACATAAGATATTTTGGTAAATTTTCTTTTCTGGTTAAAGTATATCCTACCGTACTTTCACTGATTCTTTGTCCTTGGGTGTACTAGCAAGCAGTTAACCTAAATGTTTATGTTGACTTGCATGCTTCTGCTCTGTATGCTTTGCATTTGATATTCAAGAGAAAATTTATGCTTCTCCTTTTCATGTGAATATAAATGTGACTTTCAATGAGATTTCTCAGATATAGTTGGGGTGAAATCTTACTTACTGTCTCATCTATAACATTAGTTCCTTTCATGTTTTGGGTTTGGTGCATTGGCGAAGCTCAAAACATCTTACACAGAGACTTCTCATATCTGTGAGAGTGACATATTGTTATCTATAGCATTATGATTTCTTTTATGCTTGGGGTTCAGCACACCGAAATAGAGAGCTGACTTTTATTAAATCTTCCATCAAGTGACAATGATACTCTGTGGGTCTTGTTATATGTTTTCAGCAAGTGCCATAGTTCCAACCACTAAAATAGCTCCAAATGGCATGTGGTAAAGATGGACCAAGTTCAAAACATGAAAACTCTCTTTTAATCTCTCTTTATACTGAAGTTAACTTGATAACTTTATTATTTATTAGCTTAATCCAAGAAACCTAAGATCTGACCAAAGAAACCTCTATGATCTATGAAGTATCATAGATTAGAAATTTCATTGGTCAGAGATTAACACTAATAACATACTGATGATGCATAGCACAATAGAAGAGCAATGCAAGTATAAATGCAATAGAATAGTTGTTGTAATTTGATGAGGGTGCACATTATTATACAGGCCACAGATAAATGGAGTTCATTGGCTTTCAATGTGTCTGTTTATATTCCTTCTAGTAGTGCTAAAATTACAACATTGACATTGTGATTAGTGCTTTAGCTATTAGATAGAAGAGGTGTTAAGTTAACTGAAGGCGGATACAGCCAAATGGTTGAAAACGAGGGGCGTTAATCTATGCGAGGGTGTAGATTTATAGGGTCCTATTAAGCTACAAGATGTTTAAGTCACCTCTAATTATAATTGATTGATCCACACTGTACTAAGGGTTTCTACTAAACTCTTGCCCAAGGATTTCTTGTTTCTATTGTTGTAATCTTGTTTGTTACTGTTCTCTCCTGGTCCAAAACCTCAGCGGTTCCACTTTGGCATGCATGAATCCTTATCAACTTCCTTTGTGACAACGGCTTGAAGACTTCCTGTATGACTATTGTGGCTGCTCTCAACTCAGCTCTATCTCATGTAATACCGACGTTTTCCCCTTATGATGCAGCTAATCATCATATTAATGACCTTCCGATATTTACAATCACTATTTTGTCTCCATGGATTGCCCAATTTTACTTTTTCCTTGCTTGAAGCTCGGTGGTATCTGCTCTCTATGGTGAACCATTTTTGCCCGTATAAGATCCTCATCAAGTATAGTTTTTCTTCCTTGCATTTTCCTTTTAGACAGAAAAGCCATGTTTTACTCCATGTTTCGAAACATAAGATGACTGCTTTTCTTAGTGATCTATTGTTTTCTGCGTGCCATTCTGACGCAATGGGTATTTCTGATGGCCAAAACTTCATTCCCAATGATTTTGCATCAGCTAGTGCAGTTCCCTTTTCTTACTATATAATAACTCTGATGTGAAGGTTAGAGGAATTCCTTTTAGCCTCCCTTTTCTTACTATCCAATAACTCTGATGTGAAGGTTAGAGGAATTCCTTTTGGCCTCTTATTCCTATGTTCCATTCATCACTTTCTGGTCCATTGTGCTTCTTAATTACTCCCATTGAACTGAAATTTTTTGAGAGAGACACTAGTAGAACTTATTGTAGCTAGAGAGAGAGAGTGGTATGCACTAAATGGTGCATAGTTAAAAATATTCATATTAATGCATGTTTCTCAACATTTGATCCAATTCAAAATTTGAATTAGGCACAAACTTTATCAATCAGTATGAGTTCTTTCATTGGATCAACAGAAGGTCAACTCCATGAAATGAATATGTAGATTCCATTATTGGCCTTTCATACTCGGACATCCTTAAGCATGTTGCCAGAATATCCTGTTTAGAATTCTCTGGAAGACACTTCACTCATGATGGTAAGTTTAGGAAGTTCAAGTGTCTTACCATTGTTGTGTAATCTGACCCTAGTAGGACATTGTGAAGTTTTATTCGTATACCTTTCTCTTGCATAGAAAGAGAAAATGTTAAACCAATGAGATGATTGTTAACGTGTCCACTCATTGATTTCAAACTCTCAATCACAAATCCATAGTGTTAATTGCACACATCGGTAAGAATGACTGAAGTGACTGCTATGAAAATACCAAGGTCTCGATGCTAAAGCAGTCATTTCTGTCATTATTTGCCTCTACTTGATTTCTGTTCTAGCATCAAGACTGTAAAAAGTATTCCTTCAGTAGAAATGGGAACACTACTGCCATCAGCTTCATCTCTATTGACTTTCTTTATCAGGTTGAAAATTTAACGCGGCGTTGCCAGCTTCAAGATGCAGAGTTGAAACACTCAGCAAAACAACTTCAAGAATCTCTTAGGATAGCTGGAGAAGAATCGGCAAAATGTAAAGCTGCAAAAGATGTGATCAAGTCACTGACAACACAGGTTAGTATACCTGCTTTATATGCGGTGCACTATATTTACAGATATAAGATGTCAGAATATCTTGTAAGTAGAAGAATAGAGATTGTACATATCATCCTCAAATGTGTTTTTTCTATATCATGGTGGCTTCTCTCAATACTTATACATGGTATAGAATCTTTGGGTTCTTTTAGCATATATTTTTCTCTGTTGTCAGCTCTTTATAAATTTAGAAGACACCATTATATCTCTTTTGTTCTACTGTTTCAAATAAAATCTTAAAAATGTTAATATTTCTTTCTTTCTTTCTTTCTCAAGTTTAGCATACTCTCTGCACTTGCTTTCAAGTTTAGCCCTTGATGCCACTAATTCCTATGGATCTTATCAGAAGGAACATGACAACATCTCTGGACATTTGATTTTCAGAAGTTTAGATAGTTCCAGTGCATTTGGTTTTGTATTGCATATGGCTTATTTAGTGAATTGCAGGCGGTTGAAACCATTTATAGTACAAAGAAGAAGATTCAAGTCCTCAATCCTATGAAGCTCATAGTTTGTTGACCTGGATTCTGTCTTACATCTGCAGGGAGTTGCCCTTTCAATGTTCTGCTTGTAAAGGAAATGCAACTGTGAATGTGTTTTTACTGAAGGGACTAGTATGTGAAATTAGTAGCAATTTCACCACTGGGGAAATCTCATACAAATGAATAACCAACTCAAGAGTTTGGGCTTAGTAAGACTTAGGGTTTCTCCAGGAAGCTGGATTTCTCCTAGACATAGTAAGACTTAGTAAATTGGCACCCTGATAGCCCAATAGATTGGCTTCCCTTATGGTACTTTTTTTTACTGATAATTAATTGAAAAGGCTTCTGTAAGAGAAACCATCCCCTAGAAGCACATTCAACAGTTTACAACTATTTCAGCAACGAAAATGCACAGTATTCTCTCCTTAAGCACAGTAGAGCTTCTACAGTGTTCTCCACTGAGCGTAGTACAGAAAGAGAGCAAATAAGCTATGAGATCGTTAGGTTTTTCGGCAATCTAAAATAACTCTATATCAGCTGTAAAGCAGAATTTTCAAATTCTACATCAAAACAGGTTTATTTGAAAATTTCTGGCTCGTGCTGCCAAGTGTCACCTCTGCAAACAATATTGTAGCAATATCTTATGCACAACTTTTTGTGACTTTGTGGGTCCAAACATAAAGTGTCTTTATGAGGTGCAACTTCTGACTAGACGCATTAACCGCACCTCATATAGTGTTCAGCCAGTTGATCAGGAAAATCTGGGGTATGCTGCCAAGTGTTGGCTTGACCCACTCGCTCGCAATTTTGAAGTAGCATTATGGACTTATCCTAAAGTGACATTATATGGCACAACTTTAAATTAGAGAAGCCCCCAACCCCCCTCCATAAACATCAGAATATAATTAATGCAACTAGCATGACCAACCACAAGCTTACCCTGGTCCTGTCAGTATTCTGGTCTAGGAACCATTGGCCCTCTCATTCCACTGTCCATGCAAAGTTGTCTTGCATGATTCAAGATATTCAAGGAACCACGTAGAACAAAGAAAGAAACGAATAAAGCTATTAAACAATGGCAAAAAATGAAGTACAAGAATAATGCATCCTGTTGACTGTCATTGTATGAACAAGAAAACTAAAGTAATGAGATGATGTTCTAAATGAATGATCTTTCATCTTTACATTTAATGCAGCTAAATGTGATGAAATATTTGATGGAATCTGTGATAACACAGAAGTCTAACAAATACACAGTAGCCCCACATCTGTAACTATTTCTGAGAGGTTTAGGTATAAGCAAGGAAAAACCTAGATCAACTTAACCTTAGTGTATCTGGAGTCTGTTCACCATCTGAAATCATTTTCCTATCCTTTTAAAGTAAAATTAAATGAATTTATTTTACTATGCACACAGCTGAAAGGTATGACAGAATGGATGCCTGGAGATATGCATCGTTATGGCAGATCTGCAACAGTATGCAGTTCTCAGACAGATCTGTCATCCTTGTCACAAATTCCAGCACATCCTTATGTTTCAACATCACCACACATTCATGGGAACAATCCGCAACATAATCAGAAAAGTGGTTCGCCTGTGTTAAATGCAATGACTAATGGTACCACCCCCTACTTAGTTGATGATCGACGAATCCATCATGCCAACGGAAGAGGTATGCCAACTCCAAACAGACTAACACAGGAAAGTAATGATAGCCATTCTAGAATCGGGGAACGGTCTCAATCAGGGAATACTGTGACAATAGAAGGCGAGTGTGAACCAGATGTAGAATGGGTTGAGCAGGATGAGCAAGGAGTATACATAACACTGGTGTCTCTACCAGGTGGCGCAAGAGATCTCAAAAGAGTTAGATTCAGGTAAATTTTTGAAATCCCCTACTGAAAGCTTATTGTACTACTCTGATGGCATCTAACTATTATTTTGTTGAATTTTCAGTAGGAAACGCTTTAGTGAGAAGCAAGCTGAACTATGGTGGCAACGAAATAAGGCTAGAGTTCATGAACAATATAATGTGCGTGTTGCACACAGGCCAACAACTGGGTCATCTGCTCCATCAAGCATAGGAGAAGGTGAACCTTAGGTGTTGGTTTGGTAAGAAGTGTGTTGATGATTTGGTCCCAAATCCAAATATATTTTACTGTTTTGCAACTAAAGAGGTCTCTACAAATGTCACCATATTGAATACAAAACAGGGCAGAAACGTCTGGATAACAGATACATATTATGACTTTGTGGAGGAGTAGAGTACTCTGCTCCTGTGATCACAATAACCCCCACCCAAACCATAGTCCATGGAGCCATTGTATGTATAGCGGAAAATGTCTTTCAGTTAAAAAGGCCTAGCCTTTGGAAAATGTCCACAAGCAACAGTTTTTCTTTGTGATCAGGTACACTCTACTTTGTGTAGTTACATTACACACTTCCTAGCCACGTATATATGATACTTCTTTTTTCCTTTTTTTTGACATCGTAGTACTTACTGAAGGTGTCGTACATTAATAAATTTGAGGACGCTTTGTTATATTTTCTCATGAATTCAAGCAGTGCAAAACAGTTGTAGGGACAAACATAAAAGAAGCTTATTTATAGTATAGCATATTTTCGAATGCGACTTGGGATCAATGGTTGGAGATTGTAAAAGAATTGATTCATTCCGTCATGTCTGTAAGAAATCCAAAACTAGATTTAAACTAACTGAGCTAACATAACTCAAAGTTATTGAAGTGTTTCTATATCCCTCATATGGATACCATTATGTAAAATGGGGTATTGTTTTGCCTTCTCAATGGACTTATGAATCAAAGAGATTTTGTAAGAGTCAGGATATATTCACTTTTAAATTATCCACTTATTCACTTTTGTGAGGTTCAGGATCAGGACATGGACATGAACAATTATAAATTCTCTTTCATTTTTTGTACAAATAAGGTTGTGCTCTAAAAGTAAGTAATGTTTCATCCAAGAAATGGAGCACATCCCCATTGCAGAGATTTATCGATTAAGTAGAGCATAAGGAAAGGGTTATTAGATGTATTTGAAGGTAAACCAAGATAGACAATTATAAACTTCAGTTTATTGGGTTGCTACATGATGGTGGATGAATCGAAGGTTGGGATGTGCAAGAAGTATTAGCCAAAGAAGAAAAACGGAATAAACTCAAAGACCGATAAATAGAGTTTATGAGGCTCTTCTTTTGATTACCTATGAGATCCACGCTCCATCGGAACATCTTGCCCTTAATTCTGGAATAAAAAGGAACAAATCCAAGTTCATTAACAAGGTTGGTGCTGTCGGGCAAGCTTCCTTTGTGATGGAGGAGGTTAAAACTGTGGGAGTCATTAATAAACTGTTGTCTTCATTACTAATTTTTCCATCTATGCTTGAAGGAGATGACAGAAACGCTGTGAGAGTAGTTTCCATGCCTCAATCAAGTATTCAATAAGTGGAATTTATGAAAGCATCGCTCATTTTACATGAAATTTCTAAAAGGTCCTTATGGTGAAGAGAATTGCCAAATTCCTATCATTGTAACTACCGAATTATACAAGTTCAATTATCACAAGTACAGGTCTATAATGATTAGAAAGCATTTGCATATACTCTTGCCAAGGGAAATGTCTTTTACTAGTTTCCAGTATAAACTTTTTGCAACTCTAAAATATCCTCCTTTTTTAGACAGTAGGGTATTTTATCACTTCATAAGGAGAATTGAACATTGTTCCCACCCTTATTATTTGGTATGGATTGCCTAATGCTATTGAATCTTAGTGGGATGCCATTACTATAATTAGTTTACTCTATTTATTGCCATATCCATTCAAGTAAATCTTCTCGCAAACTTATCAAGGTTGTCTCACATCAATTGTGATTTGTTGTATCCACATGAGAGAAATTAACTTATGCTAACATATCAACAAATCATGATTACAAATATGGGGCATCCATACTTGATTAGAATAAAACCACTTAATGCATGTGGTGGAATGATTCTAGAGATGGTTTACAAGCTTGATGTGCGTAACTACTATGTATGGGTTGATAGTTGTGGTTGGACATTGTATCCAAGGTTGATTGCTTCAGTGGAATGAACTTATGAAGACATGAACAATGTGCAATTCAATGAACCTTAGTGCATCAAGCAAGTCAAATAATGATCTCCAATGTCCATTATCAATGTATAATTTCTATTGCAACCCATACGTTTTAAGCGTTTCCAATTGAGGGTGGTAGGCAACTACACAAAATGTTCCTTTTTCTCAATAAACAATTTGTGCCTCGGTGGACATCACACACTTTGAAACTTTGATCTCCACGAGTAGGATGTTTTGTTCGTTCATTTTCAAGAGTATATGGTATCAGAAAGGTTGGCAAGTTCTTGATGTCGATGCTAAGAATTCATCACCAATAAGTAGTGCAATCATTTTGTAATTCTTTGAGATGGCATGGTTTGGATTAGATTGATGGGGGGGTGCAAGCAATTCAATTTGGATGATTGGGTTGGTCTTCACAAGTGATGTTAGCACATTGAGTAGTTTCTAAAGAGTGGCATTGTGGATTCACAAGGTGGTGCTTGTGATGACCTCAAATTGTCGCTTTGGCTGTTAAGTTTGTCCCAACACTCTTTTATATTGTGCATATATCTCCAACCGAGTCCTTATGGGAGACATTCCCTTGGTATAATATCTACAAAGCATCCACACAAATAACTTCTTTTGTGCCTATCTTTGTAATCCTATGTGGTCAAATGAGTCCCCGTGTGGGAAGAAATTGGATGGGGGTGAAGATAGTAGTGGTAGTGGGGCAAGATGCTATTGATCGTGTCATTGGAGTTTCTACATAAGAATGTCATAGTTTTTACTCATGATTGGCATAGTTTCTACTCATGATGAGGTGGTATAAATCCCAAAGTTGTTCTTCATCATAGGTGCATCTTTTGGTATGAATGGGTTCTCATTTTCTTACATGCCATACGTTATGTAATATCCCCTTGGCTTACATTCACTCGAAGTTGCAAATGTGTCTCATTACATTCCTTGTGATACCAATTATTTTGAGGATGCTATTGGAAAAAGCAAAAGATTTTCTTCATTTGGATGGTGTAGTTGTTTCTTAGGCGAATCTACAAAATCTCAAACACAAGGGTTTTCTCTTTGAAAAGAGAGATTATTTGCTTTCATAAATGTTCCGTATTTGATAATTCAAAATGATAGATGTTGGTATCACACAAACTGGACTTACAATTTGAGTGTACATTCATCATTATAACAAATATAATATAACAAACATATAGTGTACATTCTCCATTAAGAGAGACTTTAATATGTGACCATTGAGATGATTGGTGTTGGGCATGCACTTGACACCAAATATTTGTATAGGCCTCTCATCTCACAATGTTTATGAGAGCCTTTGTGTGATTTTGGACTAGACATATTAAATTTCTATTAAAAGTAACCAAATGCATGATTCACAAATGATGGTTGTGAAATTATTTCATTGGAAGTACAATTCATCGCGTGTTTGCATTGGATATGTGAAGCAAAAGTGTTTGGTCCATCATAACAAAGCAATGTTTAGGTTAACTCACATGTGCATGAATGGCCATATAAGAATTTTGCCGATCTTTAACAAGTTGAAACCATGGTTTGCATTGGATATGTGAAGCAAAAGTGTTTGGTCCATCATAACAAAGAAATGTTTAGGTTAACTCACATGTGCATGAAGGGGCATATAAGAATTTTGCCAATCTTTAACAAGTTGAAACCATGGATATCTGCATTATGAGATACATTGTCATAATATCCTCTCAACCTCAAGTAATATACCAAGGCTTGGGGACCAGCACAATATCCAAATATTTTGTTATCATTATTGATCAATTTTAGCGAATAACTTGGATATATATATATATCGAGGAATATAAGAGTGATGTGTCGCACAGCACAGTGCTCAAAAGTTGGAGTCACTGAACAACTACACTGTTGGGTTAGAGGATCATTGTGCAACAATTACTTCTACATGACAATGGTTTTGGATATGAGAGGTTTGTGGACAACTTTATACAACAGATGCTATACAAGGATAAAAAAAACACAAAAAATGTTTTATGAACTTCCATTACATGTTAGGCTTCTTCTCATTGGCATTGCTTTCTCTCGAACCCTCCTTTGAGAGACCTTTACAAAATTACCAAAATATTTGAGGCAGGAGAAAGCTTCCCCAAAAAAGAGTTCTATGCATTTTGAGACTCTTTTGTAACTATTTCGGCCGTAATTGCCATGCGGCATTTTTGCTCATATTAATCATTTAAAGAAAGCTAATAAGTTGCTTTTTTGTTGTCAGTTGTTTTGCTTTTTTATCCTACCCTAAACAAAATCCAAGAAAATCAATAATTTATGTTCATCTTACATGTGATGCCGGCACTTCATCTTTCACAAGACGCCAACAGCTTCACGATTTTCCCTTCTTTATTTTCATCGTGGCTTCACAGTGACTACTTTATTATTCCGCCCTTTCTTCCCCTTCTCTCGTTCTCTTTCTTTCTCATTATCATCCTCTCCTTCTCTTTCCCTCTTGCCACCCATCAACTCTTCCACACAAAAATAGTAGAGATCCTGGTGAACCTGCTGCCACTGCTGGATCATGATGAGGGCACGACGACGATCTGACCGCAGCCTCTCCAGCTCCAATTGCATCGCAGCCGTTGATCCTTGTTGCTATGACAAAAAAACCCGACAAGTAATACCTATAATAATGCTCTGGCAGTACCAACATATTAAAGGGAAAAATATATATAGTGCCAGTGCACACCTCGAATTCTTTGATTTGATTTTCCATTGCTTTCAGACTATGTGTGAGTTGATCCAAATCAGTGTTTCTGTCCCGATTATTGCAATCTGATGGAAGAGCCACGATTGGTCCCTTGTATGAAGCAGATGAAGAATGTGTCATTAAATCTGTGGATGCCGAATCAGCTGCAATATACTTGTTTAATGGTGCGATCACAAACGATGAGCGTTTATTCGCAAAATTAGTTTGTGAATCGACAATCAATCCTTGTTGTAAACTTGAGGGTCTCGGTAAAATTAGCAAGCTGCTTAAAGGTCCTACAAAAAATCAAAACTACGAATCTGTCAACTCATATATTATGAAAAGGAAAAATAATAACTATACATGAGAATTTGGGATTTTCAACGGGTCTATATAGAGAACCCTTTGCTCTCATTCTATTAAATGACCTAGCTCTAATATGCTCTGGGAGACATTTTTAGAGAATTTGGTTTTCTTGAACTGGTGCGTTAATAAACAAGATGTATCAAAAAAGAAAGGAAAAAAATACCTTTGTTATGTTTAAAAACACGAAGTGTTTGGCAGCTAGCAGTATCCCAAAGACATACTGTGCAATCTTCTGATGCTGAAGCTAAAGAAAGTCCATCCATGCTGAAAGCAAGTGCCGTTACAGGACCACTATTGCAACACAAATTAACAAAAAAATGAAATAGAGAAACAAACCCACCCTAAAGCCTATTTAAAAACTATAACACATAACACAAATCTACAATCAACTCTACACAGTAAGTACTCTTTGATATAATCTATACATGCATACAACAAGCATGATTCACAAGTCAGTATATGATGGATATGAGCAAAAGACTATTAAAGACAAAGAAACAAATCAAAGAAAGGAGAAATAATCCATTACCTATGGCCAACAAGGAAGGAGACCATGCCATCTGGACTGATCCCTGAGGCAGATGGTACCCCAAAATTTAGAGCAGTTACAAATATCCTGCCATCACTACTGCCTGCATATAACGAATATTCGCCTGGATCAAGAATAACAGTGTTAATTGCACTGGGAAACTTGATGGTCCGGAGGAGACTTCCCAATGCTAAACTCCATACCTGAACAAATCACAGCAATATTTCACATCTATAAAATAATAGACTTATATAAATACAATACTAGATCTTCAAAACTTCAAAAACACATCTACAAATACACTACCAGAACTTTACAAATCCAGAAGACCATCTATAAATAAATACACTAGTAGGTCTTCAAAACTCCAAACCACATCTCTAAATAAATACACTACTAGATAGACATTCAAAACCTACAAAAGCCCAAAAAAATATCATGATTATGTCTCATCCAGAAAAATGATTACAATAAGATATACATAAGCTAAAATTAATGTGTACCTTACAGAGAGTATCAAGCGAGCATGATACTACAATTGCACTGGATCCACCGCATCCACAAAACAACCCTGTTACTCCCAAGGTGTGACCTGACCATGTATACAGGTAATTAACTTGTGTTTTCCCTTGAGCCCCTCCTCCATCTTCTGAAATATCCAAGACCCTGATAAATGAATCATCATGTTCTTAAAACATGTATTAGGAGACAATTAAACAAGCACAAAACAAAAACAAACAAACATGAAGCACCCATTTCCTTTTTAAATTTCCTCCATCATCCAGAAGTGCCCGATTACCGAAACACCTATACTACTAACAGAGTTACCAACATCATATTACAATAAACTACACTTTCTGAACTTTCTCAGATGTGTCAAATGCTCTGAATATCATTTGCATATCATGTTTTACAATCGAAGTTTTAGATATTATAATGTGTAGGTCTCTTGAGTTTATACATATTCATCTCTCCATCAAACCATGCATATGTCATTTGCCTTTTCAATGTTTCATTTAAGTCTCCTCTACTAGAACTTTCTTTTTTCTAAATCATGATCTTCATGGTAGATGACAAATTTACAGCTTATGAAACAAACAAACCCTTTTAACATTACTATCAAATTGATTATTTGCGCTCTCTATGAACTTCCATTAAAATTCTTACCTTAACAGAGGCCATACATTTACAAACCCATCATCTGCTCCAGATATTAGCAAGGATTCATCCTCGGAAAAAACAAGACATGTCACAGGCTTATAATGAGCAGACCAAACTCTGAGAAGTCTCCCAGTTGAAACCTGAGCAAAACAAATGTTGGAAGCATAACCTATATAACCAAAAACATGTAGATGCCTGAAAATATCACACATTTGCACATGAAAACACTTAAGACTAGCTTTTAACATTTGCCTGCGTACTATGTTCTCACACTATCTATCGATATTAGCATATGGAAAAGAGATGTACTTAATCCATGACAAAGATATGGACTGTGATCTTTCTTGAATTTCCATAGACAATCACCATAGGAAGTAATTGGTAATTTGACTTGGTTTAACCATGTGAAATTAAAGAGCTTATACCAAGAGTTTTCTTGCCAATTCACACAAAGTACTCAAGAGTGGAAATGTTAACGTCTTCTGCATTAGTTAATACGTCAATGTTTTTCTACAATCATCAAGCCATTCCATTAATATTTAATCTTGCGTAAGTTATGCTTGTATTAATTTTCATCATTAAAATGAGAATCCTTTGAATCCCTATTCAAACTGCCTGGTGAGACTAAGTTCGCAATTCTGTCAATTCAGGGCCAATGCTTCTAAATAGAAGCTTATCAACTGAACCATGTTTTTCTAGATATAAATATTGATGAGGTTTAAAGGCAGGATCATGAATTCTACACCAATCAAAAACATGAAAGACAAACATGCTTTCATGTTTTTGATTTAATAAAATGAAGCTTCCTTGATATACTTCTAAATGCAACCATATAAATACCTGAAACAATAGTTCCTATAGATGTCAGAAGTCAGCCATTAACTTGACAAGGATAATGGATTTAAAGTTATCATCATAAATTCTACATGTAATCAATAAAAATTATACAGAGAGTGGCAATTTTCGTAGTATCAGTTTAAATGACTTGAGATTGCATTCACAATTTCAAACATCCACCTTCAAATAGTAATAAAATTGCATTTACATGCATTTTCCGTAATCCACACGGTAAACACATTTTCCAGCAGCATAGAACATCCTCTAATGACTTATTCAATCATCCAAAAACAACAGGAAACTTACAAAAAGTCCAAATAGGAATAGTTTATGCACTTATTACTAAAGAATTGAAAATTCATTGTAAAGCTTCCAGTGATGGGGACATTAACACACATGAAGCACACACAATCACTAAACACACATAATCATACATCAACGCAAAATATACACATTACACATAAGCACCACATGCATATATGTGCACACATACACATAAAATACATAGAATGCCCATCTAACAAGTCATCCTATTCAGCGACCATGAGAATGTTTTTTATCTACCATTTACTTTCACTATAACAAAAAGAGAGTTCCTAAAATATATTAAGCAATGATCAGAACTATATTTACGAAAAACAGATCTTGAAATTACCTCCCAGATATATATTCTTCCAGAAACACCTCCACCAACAATGTATGATCCATCACCTGTACATGCAAGAGGTCCTACAGGTTCCACAGGATAGCTTTTGAACTCAGGTTGTGGCTGCAAGAAAGAGCAGAGCTTAGTTCTTGCCACATATCCGCATTCATAAACAAACAAGGAACACAAAACGAATCCAAACTAAAATATCGTTGAATGGTATATAATTATCAGAATACTTCACATCCAATTTACTCAAATCTTTAAACATAAAAATTATAGTGTGACATCAGTGTGGCATATACCTTTTTGCTTCAAAATTCATATATCCGCAAGATAGTTTCAATACAAATAGGATAAAGAGATTTCTCAAAAATGCCTATATACAGATTTTAGGAAGTAAAAATGTTAAAATATAAAACATGCCTTAAATTCGTGTTCAAGGAAGCCCATTTAGCAAACTAAGGAGTATGGATGTCTGTCAATCTCTACCCAAATCATATCAGATTAAGTTTGCTGTCATCAACCACAAACTCAATGCATTAACCTTACGCTGGTGGAATGTTAACCCATTGATTCATCAAAAGCTTCTTCAATTGGGTTTTAAGATAAATGCAAATCTTCTCATATTCGGCCTTTAAAGTTGCATTCAAAGAATACACAAAATTTTCATCCAAATCCAATTTGATTGAGTGTTCAATAGCCTGTTTTACTTACTGCTTTATACATAGCATATAGATTTTCATTCAAATCCAATTTGATTGTCACTATCCGATAGCTAGTTCTACTTAATGCTCATAACAAACACAAAATTATACAGAATACAAAAACGGTTCATATCATCAAAATCCAATTTGATTGAGGGGATTCAAACAAGTAATGCCTACAAATGACTATTACGTCCGAGAAAAATAAACGTTAGTAATAAATGCATAAAATGCCTCCGATCATTCAACATAACCAAATGAAAATTCAACTAGATTGAGATAAATTGGATCACTAATGAAAGTTGTTATTCTGAATGCAAATTATGATTGATTGGAATAGAGAAAGAATGAAACCTTGTTCCAAGCCCAGAGGAAGATGGCACCACCGCCAGATGTTGAAGAAGAAGAGGAACCTGGTTGCTTGGAGACCTGAGAGGCGGCGATGAAAGAGTGTCCGACAGGGGCGAGGGCATTGCGATGAGAGGCGCATGACTTGAGATGTGCAACCTCGGCGCCTGAACCCAAGTCATAAATAGTGATTCCAGCATCCACAGGAGAAGAAACCACGACCACTTCTCCTCCTCCTGAAGAAGCCAGTTTTAATATCTATATATACTCTCAACCTCTCGCTCTCTTTGACACCTTCCCTGGTTCTACCTTGTTCTTTCTTCTTCTTCTTCTTCCTCTCTCTCTCTCTCTCTCTCTCTCTCTCTCTCTCTCTCTCTCTCTCTCTCTGTGACCTCTCCTGTTTCTTATTTTCTTGTACTGGGACCTCCTCTGTTTCTTTCTTCCTTTCTCTGCGGGTTCTAGGGGCCGTCTCTCTGTCTCTCTCCTTCCCTCTCCTGTGGCCTGCCTATGGGCCTGTGGGTGAGGGAGGAGGAGGATGAATAGAAGGCAGGCAGGTATAAAAGAAGGAAATGGGCGTTAGAAAAAAAGGAAGCACACCTTCAAAAACCCTCTTGTGTCCTGCCCTGCCTCTCTCTCTCTCTCTCTCTCTCTCTCTAGTGTGCCACACAAAGGTCTCCATATCACTCTCGCTTGCTTCCTTGTTCATGTGTGCATGTGCGTGTGCGTGTGATTGTGCAGACCTTGTGTAAAGATCGTTGCTCGTAACATATCGCCATCATGGTGCATTGATCTGGATGTTTTGCCCATCCGTATTACTCGCTTGCTTGATGCATGTGCAAGGAGGGGACAATGCATGTTAACTTACCATGGCTAGCTGAGCTAGCCAAGCCCCCCTACCACCCTAGCGTGCTCATATTTGTATGGAAACCGTAAAGTTCGGACTAATGGTTGTATTGCATTACCTGGTGGCCATTATTAGGTTCTTGAGTATGTTTGTACCTTATAATTCCTCCAATATGTGTGCTTTGTTATTTATTTGTGTGGAAACCTTTACGAGAACGGTCTAGTCTTTTTCAACATGGTCTTTTTCTAAGAACTTTGCCAATTGTATTGCAAATATTGATAGAGCATTGCTACATATTATTGGCCAAGAAGGGTCTCAAATCATTCCAACAATTATATCTATGAGTTTGGGGCCTTTATCCATTTTTCTCTATTTCAATATCTTTTGACACTTACTCACGACTTCAATGGTGCACCATTGAAGTTGAATGTCATGGTGCTAATGCTTGAAGTAGTGAACCAAATATGTATAGCAAGCCAAGCAACTAAAACATATATCTTCTTTAACAAACAACAAATTAGATTGATGGCAATTCCATAACAATTGTTCGTTATGGTTACTCTATGACATTTTTTTACCTTAACACTATGGTAGAATCAATGAGCAATACAGGTATCCAAAGTTTTGTTCATTTTCAAACCTTTTTTGTGGAACATGCCTTTGTTTTCTTAGAGCTACTAATATCTTCGTTGGAGTATTGTCACAACTTACAAGTCATCCAAAAGCAATGTCTTCCCTATTCACAGTATTAATGCAACTATTACTATATATAATCACAATATCTAGTAGTGCCCATTATGAGAATACTTTGCACCTTTTCACTTAGTGATAATTGGGGACATATCAACCCCTCAAATATAAGGGTAGACGAAAAGCATTATGCCATCACAATATTGAGTATACAACATACTCAATCAATTGGACAGCCACCTTCCAAAAAGGATGTATTTCTTGCAATTGGATAGACATATTAAACATGAATGATGAGCACAAATGCAATGATTCATTGTTGTGTAGCTCTTAGTATGATAATCCCAAAATTTCCCCTTAGTTCATGTTGATTATTTCATGTCACGTTAGCTGGAAATTTATAAAAATTGCACTGTCAAAATATGATGCATACAAAATATAGGGATAAGAAAATTGCCAACAATTAACCAATTAAAAATACCAAAAGCTCATAATAAATTGCTTAGCAAGCCACATGTAAGGTTATTTGGCTGCTGCCTTTATTTCGCATCGAGGAAAGAAATGACACATTGTAGATCATTTACCGATCTGTTGCATTCAAAATTGTCAACGGAAATATCACTAGTCTAAACACTCACAGACTGTCATGCAAAAACTACAAGAAAGCATCGCCATCCTACTGTGCGGCAATAATAACAGTTCGCATCATTTCTTTCTCAAATAAAAGATCTTCAAATTATGTGACCTCGAGAATATCCAGGAAAGTAAAAAATTCCAGAAAATATTACTGCAAAGTAATACGTACCTATGTGAGGACCAGGCTATTACAATTCTTACCAAAATTTTCTTGTAGAGAATGTTACAAGAGAGATTCCTAATCTCCGAGCAAAACTGCTTCTAAATGCTCCCTATAGAAAAAGAAAAAAATCATGCCTTTGATGTAAGATCTAACCGTCTCTTCTTGGATCGCTTCTTAGATGTATTCTTCTTAGATTGTTTTTCTGATCCAACCCCTGTTTTTTGTGGTTCTGATTGTGGCAATGACTTCAAAATGTTCTCCATGAACGGTGCGCCAAAATGATTTACACATAGATTATAAGCAGATTTTCCTATCACTTTCTTCATGGGTTTGTCTGGCAATATCCGTGAAATGACTCTCAAAAGAGTGTGGCAGAAGTGACGACCTTCAACTTTCCTCGCTCGTTTGTTAGGAGGCTTTTCTATCAGAGAGACCAGCAACTTGCTCAACATCTGTATGTGTTCCTTTAAGCATGCTTTGAATTGCTTGATCTCCTCCTTGCGACTGCTGTTGTGCTGCAAAACTGATGTCAATAAAACTATGGCTTGATGTTTAAGACATTCGGATCGTGAATCCTCACATCTTTCCAAAAGAAAACCCAGGCTAGATGACCCAAGGCCAGGAAACCGCATAAAAATCTCTTGGAAGAAAGATAACTTCAGAAAACTCTTTTTGTGATTGAAAAAATCATTCATAGATTCCTGAATTACTTTTCTCAAATCATCCACAGTTTTCTTTATGGTTCCTTCCATATTTACACTCCCTTCAGCTGTCTGAAATTGCTGGCTACTCAAAATTTTCATAAGCCAAAAGCTGCAAGCCTGAGCCAATTCTCTTACACTTTTGACCTTAGACCTTGATGACAACTTAAGACATTTTTGAAGCAAGGGTTCAAGAGTACTTTTATCCAGCTTTGGCCCTTTTGGGTATTTCTTTGATTTAAAAAGCTCGGTTTTGAGTATCAAACTGATCTTATCGGCAAGTTGTGTGCTTCCACCTACAGAAGAAGAGGCTACAAAAGCTTGAAGCAGGTGAGGCACTGCCATGACACATAAAGGATTATCACTTTCCTTGTGGAAAAAGAATTGTAAAAGTGAAAGCACTCGAAATTTAAAATGCATGAGCTGTGTCTGCGCATCCTTCCCTTCTCCCTTCTCCCCTATAGCTCCTTTCTGCTTTAACAGATTCACCAAATGTTTGTCAATTCTAAACATGGCCTCATCATCCATATCAGAATCGCTGCCACTGCCACTGTTTTCAGGATCATCTTCTGCTGCATCTGGCTTTTTCTTAGAAGACTTATCGGCAGTCAAATCTGAAACAGAGTGCTCTTTTCCTTGACTCTCATCTTCACTATCATCCGTACCATCATCATTGCCCTCAGTAGCTTTTTCGTCGTCGTCGTCGTCGTCGCCATTGTCATCGTCATCGTCGTCAGTTTCTTCAAGTTCAAGAATATCATTGACCTCATCTTCATTGCCCGTGTCTGGAATAATAGATGCATGTCTCCTAGCATATCCAAGCTGTTTTTCAACAACTCTTAACAGGTTCAGCATAGATGCCTCTGTTAAATCAGAGCAAAAACATCTAAAGACCTGCCAAATCAGGATTCACAAAGCTATTAATTCAGGTTACAAGCATATGTATTTGCATTGAGCTGAATGCAAGTGAGATGAAAGGTGAGCAGAAAACTATCAATTAGTATTCAACCTTCACAGATTCAAAATACCATATTTCTACAATTAAAAAATATTAGTGACAATTTCTATGTTATATTTTTAAAATAAAGATGAAAATGGAGAAAACATTCACACCTGCTCAGCAGCAGCTCGTATTGGCGCAGATGTTTCTGTCAATAAGGATAGTAAGATGTCAATCAGGACATCGATGAAGTTTGGAAGCTCTTCGCCATTATCGCTGCCCTCTGTGTCCACATCAATCAGATCCCCAAAAGCCCTTTTACAGCACATAATAAGATCTGCTGCAATTTCAACAACTTGAGAAGTGACAGAGCGTAAGAGAAGTTGCATGAGCAAGGAGCACATGGCTTCAATTTTTTTCACTTTCTCACGTTCACATTCCTTCACCTGTAAAACAATGTAAAAATTGTTTTTGTCACATGAATTTGACGAGGCTGATTGCCTCAGATCTAGACAGGATGACACAGCTTACCACGGCAAAGAGTTGGGATATACATGACTGAAGAGCATTAATCGCATCTCTATCATCTTTTGAAATGGGTTGAACTCGTGTGACACCTGGGATTTGTTCAAGCATATTACATAGCTCAAGAAAAAAGAATCTCAGATCAGAAGAATTAGGTACTTTCTTTAGGAGCAAATCTTCTGGATTCATTTTCTTGTCTCTTGATATAGATGCTGATGGTGAAACATCCACTAACAGACTTTGCAGACGAGCTAAACAGACATTCCTGATATCTTCAGATAAAGGTGCTGGTGGGAAAGTAACCTCTTCATCTAGCCCTTTAACTTTACATTTTGTTCCCGGAGAGCCAATGAAAAGTGCATTCACAGTTAGAAACTTCACGAGTTCTTTCTGTAAGGATAGCCGAACTGCCAATTCACCCTTCATTTGCTTGACAAAGACACAAAGCTGATCAAGAACCCAATGCTTTTTAGGTGTGTTAGGTTTCGGACCCTCAATTTTTGGCATTTTGCTTCCCTTCACATCATATAGCTCGCATCCACTTTCATCATTAGTCAGCCACATATCTTTTGCATTGAAAAGTTGTATTAGTTTCTCATATAGCAAGAACGATCCCTCTTCAGATTTCAACATATCCATGAGCTGCTTCACAGTTTGTGTCCTTGTGAGTGAATCAAATTTCCCATTGCTACAACACTGCAAAGACAGGATAACTGCAGGAATTCGCTTTTCATCAGCTTTAGCCCATTGACAAATGAAGTCTATGCATCTCTGTGCGGATTTATGGAGAAGGTTCCCCTTGGCTACAAGATTATCAATGAGGCAATGCACTAGTGTCTCTGACAAAATCCAGCGAGTAGAATGAGCAGAGGCTCTTGGGAGAACCAACTGAAGCAACTCCATTACCAAATACTTTCGCTCATGGGAAGATGGTAAGAGGGATTTATTAACCACAAGTTCCCAAAATGATGCTACTCTCTCTTCAACTGTTTTACCTAACCCATTTGCTTCTGTTTGTGGTCTCTTTTTCTTTTTCTTAGGTGTCTGCAGAGCCTGGCTGTTTGTTTCCATAAATAACAGATCTACTAAGATAGTCCAGACAGGGTGAACTCGAGGATGACAACTAGATGAATCCTACAATTTAACATTAAGAAAGTCAAATACTTAACATAAGAGGCAAACTTTCACACAGCTAAGTATAGAAGATAAATATTATGCAAAATATATGCATCAAGCTAAGATTTCTTTTTAATACTAGTATATACTCAAAGAAGGTACTAGAGAGGAAAATAAAAGACAACACTGAACATTAGCAGAGATGAAGAGATGTTACAAATCTCTACAAAAGCAAGCCTGATGAGACTCGAAGATTGTGCAGACATGTCAAAAGAGAATCCAGACAGCTTTTCAATAGTATCAGTTGAAAAAAGCAAGGTAGATATAATAAGACAAAATGATTCAAAGACAAAAAAATGATTAACATCCCAAACTTGGAACCATTAATTATCAATACCAGGTGCAACCAGATCATAAAAAGAACGAGCCAAAGCATTTAACACTAAACGTTTTTGGTGAATGTTTCTAGTAGTAATTCCTAAGCTATAAGTAGAATAGTGCCCAGCTATTGTATAAGCTGAAAGCCAGCGGTTCATTGCTGCTGTTTTCGTTCCGATATTGGACAGTGATGAGGCAAAATTCCAGCATAAAGATCACTTGTCAAAGCAAGACATCAACAATTTACAACATAATAGGAGGGGTTCAAATATCATATTGTGGTGTATATACAGACACATCGAATCTACATTTGATGACAAACTTTTATCTCCATTTTATTTCCATTACCAATACCTCTTAGTTTCTGCTAATTGCCATTGTAGCTAAGTGTAAAGCATAGAACTGGATAAATACCAAAATCTTGGACATGTAAGCTTGGTATTAAGTTTGAACCTTCGCAAATAGTCGAATATGAGATTTATCTTAATGATTATTGTTCATGTCGGCCTTCAGACTGTACAAACTATAGTGGCTTTTGCTAGATTTGATTTTCCTTTCTTAATGCGGGACAATCAAAAACATCATGTCATATGAAATACTACTTAGGATAATCAACTACAATGCTCACATTGTTGTGAAGCAATTGCCCCAGCAGTTCAACACATCGGGCACGAACTGTATGACACGTAAGCTTCTTTGCTTACAAAAGGTATCATTCATATGGGCTGAACGTGTTCAACAATTCATAAAGATATCATTGCCAGGAAAGGTCATTTTAACCCTAAATGGAAAGTAACCCTGTAAAATCATAGAAAGGAAAGTATACTCGTATTGGGAGAATGAGTACTCGATTGATGGGTGGTATGGCATCAATAGTTGTGCATGGACAAGTCAAAAGAACATAATAATGCAATTTGTGGAATTTGATAATTGACTTTGCCTTCATTCATTCCATGACAGTGTACTTGTTTGGTCATAATCATTTACATTGATGATTCTTCATTAGCCAGACAACAAAGGAAAATTATGTCCCCTGCCAGATCATCTGCAGAAATCCAGTTTGCTGAATCACTAAGTTCAGATTATATCAGTAAGACAAGTTCTTCGCATATTTCACATGTGATTTTGGAGAGACATGCAAACTAAAGGTTTCACGTACTAGAGGGAAGAAATCAAGTGCAATCCCCCGTGATAACAAAAAACCAATCTGGCAATAAATTTCCTTCTTAGATCATATTGCTCATCATACCTTCAAAACTGGAAGTAAAGAAAGCACATGATCTGGTTCAAATAATGCATCGATGCTATGTGAATTGGGTAATAGTGGACAAGAATCGCGAATAGATGTTGGAAGCTTTTCCCAAAGTCGTAAAGCCAATAACAATGCATCCGCATTCTGGTTCTCTGTATCTGCAGTAAGAACTTCTTGGAAGAGTGGACTGCAGAAAATAGTGTCTGGCAAACGACTTGACGCTAACTGCATTCAAAGATGGCCATCAATAAGCACATACTACATTGAAAACTCAATTGAACACAAACATGGCCTTTGCTCATAATTGTCTACACATTGTTTATTGCACCAATTTCTTTATAGAGTAAATAGCATTTTACTTTTGAGGCTCTGAAACTACCATTAAAACAAACAATAATCTGACCTTCCACATATGGCTAGCTTTAACACAAATTATAATGTTGTTCTGTGTTTGAATGCAAATGATTTCTACCAATGAAATGCCTTGTAGGTAAAACGTTAAGTAAAGATCTAATTTTGCTTATCCAGTATCCATATCAACGCATGCAGGTTGCCTCAAATTTTTAAGAAAATATAGCAAAAAACCAGAGTGCAACATCAAAATCAAGTAGGTTAAATCAGAAACATTTGTATTCCAAGATCAGAATGTATAAACAATTAAAAAGAAATCTTAAGACTCAAATGAAGATCCCAAGGGAAAATAACAACTGGAAGTAACAAAGAGGCAAAAAACCTTCCAAGGATACAACCATGAAGCTCAACTACTTCACCACTACATTGCCAAAATATGACTCTGATCCAAGGTCAGCATGCCAACTAAAGTCAAAGATTTATGTACATTCATAATATCAAGCCAAGAGTTATATATGATCATAAAAAGTAATGATAACCCCCACAAAAAAAAAGAGAGAAAAAGGAAAACAAAAAATACACAATGAATTTTTGTACATATGAACAGGGCAAATTTTTGATGGGTGTCATGCCCATCAAAGGCCATTTTGCCCGTTTAGTAAAAATGCCCGTCAAGTGACATACTAAAATTCTATTTTCCATGTCATATTATCATATAAATATATGTATGTACTATGAAGTGTATATAATAATATATTTATATTGTATATATTTTTATAACACACTTAAAATAATATCATCATCATGTAATAATGATATACATTTTCATTTACTAATAGTATTAATTAAAATTTGATTGAAATACTCTAAGAGTGTAAATTCTAGGTTTGATTTTAATGTTTTAAGTCAAGTTAAAACTTAAGTTTTTACTAACCTTTTTTTTCGATAAAATAACCATTTTTTTTTTAAAATTATCCATTTTTTGTAAGAAAATAACCACTTCTTTTCAAAAAAAAAACTCTGTTTTTTTCCAAAAAAAGCCTCTTTTTTCCAAAAACATTTCCTCTCTCTTTTTCCAAAAAAATAACCTTGTTTTCATACTTAATAGTAAAAACATTAACACGATATTTATTTTATGTATTTCATTATCGTTGTGAGGTAGTTATGTTGATTTGTGTTATAGTAATGACATCTATAACAATGTAGCATTATATATAGTTTTTCATTTAAAAAATTTGTATGTCAAATGTCAAATGTCATGTTAGTTTTTGCAATCTTATGTCATATGACATACATCTTTAAAAAATGCCCGTCAAAAAACTTTGATACTAACCCGTCAAATTTAGGCCCTGCATATGAACACAAAAACCATGTGTGCAATCTGCACCTCTAGCACGCCCACACCAAACAAGAATTGTGAGATTATCTACTTCATCATGAATAGCCTAGAAAAAAGGATTTCATCCGAGTTTTCATTACTCGGATAGGCATAGGTTCATTAATGACCTAGTGAACCTAGTTTCTGCTCAAATAAAAGGTAACAGCTCAGTCCAGCTGACAAAATCAAAGAGTTTAGAGCCTAGGTGATGCACCAATGACATCTACAGAGGATATTTATTCCCAAAGAATTAATCCTCAGAATGACCATACGCAGATGGAAATATGATAGTAAGTACATTGGCGTCCTGTACCAATACTTGCGACAAGTAACATAATTTTTCCATTTTAATTTGTCGACATAAAAGAATAAAAATACCTTGTCTATTAAATGTAGCAACACTGTGATGGCAGGTTCACGAAGGAACACCTTCTTTTTTGCCAAAGAAAGCAAGTGTTCCGTGATCTCCAAGGTTAGCTCTGTATTTTCTCTGGCTTCATCATCAACTGACACTTTCCCCGTTACAATAGCACTTAAGGCAAATAGTTGTCCAAGAAGACCGTCTCGCTTCTCCTGTATTCATTCATCATAAAAAAAAATTCAAGAGATGATCAGATTATAGACCTAGTTGTAAGGAAAGGCACATACTAACCTGCCCTTTCATAGATGATGTCACATCTAAATTCTTTTTCATGAGCTTCATGACAGATTTTACTGTGATACATGGAAGTGCTTCGAGTAAGGATGCCAAAGCCGTTGCAAACCCTTGCCGTGCACTCTGTAAATACGCATCACATAATTTCTCATTGTCGTCATCTTTGAGCAAAAACTTTAGCAACAAGTGGAATATGTGTGTACATCAGGAAAAGCTTACAAAACCATATTCTTTCCCAAGCAATAGGTAGTCATGGAGCATAATTTATACACATCAAAAAACACTTTATGACAAACTGTATACATTCCAGAGTAAAAAGCTTTGTTGCAAATCAGTGAGAATCACAGAAAAAGAATGGCGTAGAACTGAGATATAATTTATTCAAAGTTGATACAGAATACACAGAGGAATTGGCAAACACTTACTTAACATCTACCGTCATCATAAATGCAGCTATTAAATGTTATGAAAGAAACATATTCAGAAGGTAAATAAAACAAAACAATTTATTTGAGAGGACCACTATAAAATGTTTGAGGTGCTCTAAATACTTTGTAGGAAGGTGGTAGTACCAAATTAATGTCTATCCCAGTCTCAAGAATGAGTTCAAATTTTCAATTTCTTTTTTAGCATGTACAAAGCTGTTCCTTTTGCTAGTCTTGTGGGAAAACCCTAGATTGTGAAGGACAATAATCAATAGTGCCTTCATGATTAGATAAGTAAAAATATAACTATGTCTCGCTCATGTGCGAAGTAGCTTCACCTTGTGTTCAAGGTCCATTCTGGTGAGCAATGTAGCCTACAAATTTTCCACTTGAAATTTACACAAACACTTTCGACACTGAACCAACAATTATCCATCATGATGACAGAAATAGAAAGAACACTTTGTTTCAACTCATGGTCAAGACATATGCAATTTATGTAGGAAATATCTTCATCAGATGATCATCAAAAGCAATTAAATATAAACTTTTCCATAAAAAATAGCCACACAGATTCTGTCAAGGAAGAATACACAACTTTTCATCACAATTGCAGACTTAAAAGTAACATAATATCTGACTCTCTAATTCATGTATGGACTACCTAATGCACTTTATGGTCAATGAAATAAACAGAATTTCCATTCAGATTCTAAACATAATGAAAGACTGCCACGAATATGTACATAAAAGTTTTTCCCGGGAGACTTTTGTATGAACTTACAGTCAATGAAACATAAAAATCTTCAATTGAGATTTGACACAGAAAGAAAGACCTCCAAGGAGTGAATTACGGATGAAAAGAGAGAAGCAATGAAGCTTTCATATTTTTCATTACGCATGAGGACATCCAAGAACATGAATGTACAAGTCTTTCCACCAAAATCAATAAGCATACATACAGCGAATGCATCAAACAGAAAACAAAAGGCAAAAATAGAACATACCTCTCTAGAGGACCCGACACCTCGAACAAGGCGGCGGAGTGCATATCGTACAGAAGGAGCACAGTTCTGAAGTTCTTCTTCTTCTTCTTCATTTTCTTTCTCTTTCTCTTTATCTTGTGCTGCTCCGTCGTCATCATTGTCGTCATCTTCTTCTTTTTCATCTTCAGAAACATGAGCAGAAGGAGAAACTTGCTCGGCAACACGAATATGAGGAATGTGAGGGTTACCAAAACCATTTCCATTGACACTGCCATTGCCATGAATTACCTTAGGAATGTTGCCGCTACTGTTGTTGTTGCCGCTACTGTTGTTGTTGCCGTCGTACAGGGATTGAGCGAGCCTGAGGTCATTGACGAGGGAGAGAGATGCTTCTTCCCTGACAGAGGGGTCTCCTGAAGACAACCTGTAATAGACCTCCATCGCTAAGCTGTCGAATGGCAGCCCGCTCTGGCTGTTCCTGTTTGTTTCTGTCTCTCTCTCTCTCTCTCTCTCTCTCTCTCAGGGTAAGCAAGTATTTAGACCTCCTCAACAAAACACACATTCTTCCTGTGTTTTCAGATATTCGGCTCCATAGCCTCCCCTCTCAAGCTTGAGGTTTTGGATATTTACAATAAATACCCCTGTCTGTTTCTCATGCCTTCTTCCTTTGCTTGCTTCCTGCCTTCTCCCCCCCCCCCATCCCCATATCCCTCTAGGCTCTATCCCAGGGTTTCACGAGGAAACATCTCCATCATCGGTCGAGTTCCGCCCGGAACGGTGTTTACTCCTCGAACATTTCGGTTATGCCATGTGTAATTGGACATTCGGTCCTCTCTACCCTCTCGCCAACGTTACGATAATTACCCGTGTGCTTTTTGTCGTCCCCTCGATATAAGGAAAGGTTTATTCCTGCCGATTTTCTTTTCGAAATAATCTTGAGAGTGAGGGATGCTCCTCTGGTAAATATCCAGATACTCGCATGTGCCAGATTTAGCGAAAAAAAACTATTTTATTACAAATCTCCCGTTCATGACATGTTATTGGATGTGGTTGCAATCATCATGAGGCAAAAAAAGTCGCGTATGTTGCTTGCACGAAAGAGAAACGACGTTTAGCCAGCTTTGTGTCTTACGATGAGCTTTGTCCAAATTATAGCAAAGAGTCAATCAACTGACGTGTTTGAAGCTTTCAGGGTTTTGTGTATATATGAACTTGTTGACAGGGAGTTTGAATCTTTACAATGACTCATTGCAAGTTTGTCAATCCATCTATTGCAAAATGCCTCTACCATTCAGTTCCAATTTTCCAAATAGCTTCACACTTCACAATGTTCAAAACTAGGACTTTCTCCATTCAATGCATTGCCTAATCCTTGTTTTTTATTTGTTTGTTTATTCATAAGTTAGATTGCTTTCATGAGAAATTGGCCTTTCACTCTATATTGTCACAATCATAAAAGCATCCCCAATGCAGTCCTCTCTCAATTCTACCATCAACGATATTTCAACTGACAATTCTAAGGTTGGGGACCTTTAACTAGACAAAAACCAATACCTCCAAGCCAACAAGACATACATAGGTTGACCTTATAATACATCTCGAAAAGCTCAAAATGCATTGCTAAGCTTGATGACCCCAAACCTATGTACTGTCACTTCGGCAACTTGATTCTCCTTTATTTGCACCACAATCTCATTGGGTGATTTTGCTTGCTTGTTGTGTCACTGATGGGGGTACCTAAGCGGTTAACACATGGAAGCAGTAACAGAGAGGGACACTAGTAGTGGGGTTGAACCATATGGAAGAGGGGATTGATGTCTGTTGTTAGAGATGATGAGCCTAGATGGCTTCGATGAAGAAGAGATCAATCAAATGAGAAAGGGGCCTTTTTGGAAATAATGAAAATGTAGTTCTCTCGAGCTTTAGCAAAACCTCTCAAAGTTTAGAGATGAATTGAAGGAGAAAGTAGCAATGGGCACGGTTTTGGCTCAAACCAAACCAAACCGTTAACCCATGCTTTAATGGTTTGTTTTTGTTTGGATTTTCGATAAACTGTTTGGTTTTGGTTCGATTCTAAAACTCGGTTTATAGGTTTTTGGTTAACTTTTTTTTAACCTTAATAGTTTATTAATCTAATGGTTTAATTGACAGTTTTTTATTGATTTAATAAATTTAACTTAAATGCTTATTTAATTTAATGCATTTTTGTTTATTTAAATGTTTAATTAATTTGACTTAAATGATTAGGTTTAAATTTTTTATGAAATGGTTCGGTTTGGATTCAATTTTTCCCTAAACGGTTTGGGTTTAAATGGTTTAGTTTAAATACTTGAGACTCGCATAATACGTAAATTTCGTGTTCATCTAGTATAACATTCGTTTTCCTACGTTGGAAAACGAATGCAAAAGTTATCCAAACATTCTTGTGTTTTTTCCCCATTTTTTTAATGTTTTTTTTTTCATTTTTAGGCTTTTCTACCTACCTCATAATAAATAGTTAATCCAAAAGTATAGTATTTATCATTCTTGGAGGGTGTTTTTCTTTCGCAAATGATTGAACCATTCCCAAATGCGAATGCATGTATGTTGCGTATGGTTCATATTATGCTTGAGAGTTCATAAACGGTTTGGTTTGGTTTTTGTTTTATATCAACAGTTCGGTTCGGTTTCTTTTCCTTTTAAACCGAACCGAACCGTGCCCATAGGAGAATGGGGCATTTTTGGAAATAACGAGAACCTGGTTCTCTTATGCTTTAGCAAAACCTTAGCGAGTTTAGAGATGATGAATCGAAGGAGAAAGGGGCATTTTTCAAATAACGAAAAACATAGTTTTCTCATGCTCTAGCAAAAACCCTTAAGAGAGTTTAGAGAGTTGAGAGAGACAGAGAGAAAGAGAGAGAGAGAGAGAGTTGAGACTCGAGAGGGAGCGCTTTAGAATTATAGGAGATGTGGGCGACTGCTGTAAGGCTGTTTGCCAGAACAAACCCTAACCCTAATTTTAGAAGCAGAAGTAGTCTCGGAAGAAAGAAGGCAATAGACCCTAAAGTGCCTACTGAAGAAGCTTTTCGATTGGCTGATATACTCCATAACGTTCTCCACAACAATGGCCCTCTTACCGTCTCTGCTTGCTGGTCCCATGCCCAGGTGAGTAATTCCGAATTATCCCTGTGCAATGCTTCTAATACTCTCAAGAATTTGATACTAGAATGGTGCATTACGCAGTATCATTAGAAGTAAGTCCCATCAGAAATGGAGAGTGTAATGCCCAAATCTGAATTAATTAGATAGATCCCGAATTTAATTGGTTCTTTGATTACTTTAACAACGTGTAAAGATGGCGTTGTATCTATACATGTATCTACCTGTATCTTTGTGTGTATGTTGATTCATTAAGATACTAGACCAGCAGCGAAAAGGGAAAGAACTTCTAGGATATTCAAAGGTTGAAAGGTCGGCTATGTTTAATCAGAGAAAGAAGATGGCACTGACGTTATTCTCTGATAGAACTACAAAAGGCAAATTTTGGTGGATTCCACTTCAGATACTTTAAAAAAGGAAGACCTCACGCGTGATCGATTTGATGATCTGGAGAAAATTTTATTTAAACTTGTACGTTGGTTTTGCATGCTAAATTCAGTGTTTGCTGAATTAAAGTTTGAGATATTGGCTACTTATAAAAGATAGTGATGAGAAAACAGGAAAGAGTTCTCCAAGTGATGGTTGCAAATGTCTTAAATTAAACCATCACATAGTTTGTTGACGATTATATCCGACAAAGTGTTCATCATTTATACTAAGTTGAAAATGGATTCTTATCAGGATTTAGGTTTCAAGAGCAAAAAACATATGAAGGTCATGTTGAGGTGGATGAAAGAAAGACATCGGCTCAAAGTTCTTGGTACATACAAATGTAAAAAGGTTGACGACGAGGACTTTTTCAGATATGCCACAATATTTTACAATGAAGCTTCAGACAAGCTCGAAAAACCATGATACACAGACATGATGTACTCACTGCCATTGGAGTCTTGTGAATATACAGAGTAATCAATATACTCATATTGCACCTAGTCTTGAATGATGGCTAGACGTGTTTGAACATCAATTGGTATTATGTCCCTGGTGGAGTGATTCCATCCTTTTTAGTTCAGATAAATATTCTGTCTTGTGGAATGATTCCATCACCCATTAGTTCATAAATGTATAGGCTTTCTTGTGGGCATGTCCTATAACAACAGATATACCGTCCTTTCTGCATTTGATAGTTTATTCCATCTATGAATATGAATGTCTAACATGGATTGTCAGACTGAACCTCTCTCACCCCAATATTATGGAGCGTAAGTATTGTTCTTTCTGCATAATGGTGATACTAGTTGTATGTCTATTGTTATTGTCGTAACTAATCATTTTTTCAGTACTTTTGTTTCTACCCTTATGGATCAAATTGTAAATCAGATTTATCGGCCTCAACTAACCATCTTACACTCTAGCACACTTCTAACCTGATTATGCTTTCATTGAAAATCCATCAATTTGTGATATTCCCCGTGCTTATACGTCTTAGATAAATTGTTTAGTCCTTTATTTTTTGTGAATATCTTACAGGGCTTGTAGGAGAATCTGAGGAGCAATTATGTTGTACTCTTTGATTGCAAGTAAATTAGAATTCCCTAATTTGTTAGTAGAAAGCTTAAACACTACCATCCAAATTTTATAATGTCTGTATGTGCTCGAAAAACAAAAATGGGCCACTGGAAGTTGGATTGTATTGAAAAATGAAATGAGTGAATAATGTGAACACTTCCATGCTCTCCTCAAACTTATAGATTATGTGAACCTTTTATCAGGAAGTAAATAGCCATACATGAATTATTATCTATGGTGAATATGATGTACAAACAGGTAATATTCACATTTAAATCGTTATTCGCAAACAATCATGAATATGGAAAAAAATGGTTATTCGTAGAGAATGACGCTAACCTTTCATTATGGATAATTCAAATGTACTTAATACTCCATTCTTTCTCCAGTTAATGTGGTAACTTGATAGCCGATATATACATCTTTGTTTGGTTACCTCCTCCACACAAACTCAAACCACCCTTCCAATTTAGAGATTTTAAGTGCTTTTACAAACATTATTGATTTTGAAAAGGATTACTTAATAGGAAGGTGTTTTCCATAAATACATGGGTACGAGCATTATATGCCAATCACTTCTACAGACATTACTTTGATCAGTTTTGTGGCTCATGAAGCATAATATGCATAATGGATAGAAAAATGCACTTAAGTCAGTTCTTTCTCCAATTAATGTGGTAACTTGATAGTCAATATATACATCTTTGTTTTGGTTACCTCCACACGAACTCAACCACCCTTCCAAGTTGGAGATTTTTAAATGCTTTTATAAATATTATTGATTTTGAAAAGGATTACTTAATAGGAAAGTGTTTCCTTAGGAGCATTCTTTGCATACTACTACAAACAAACTTCAATCAGTTTGTGGCTCATGTTAGCCTATCCATGCACATTTTATATTTATGTTGATTCATCTCTTAGTATTCCAATGCATATTGCACCACAACACAAACATTCCCCTAATCATTGCAAGTCCTATTGGCCAAAATGCAGAGGAACCAATAGGTTCATGATATTGATTTTGAAGATGTTTTGTTCACTACTGTTGACGTTAGCTAAAAGCATAGGACACGATTGTTTAGCACAAGTTTACCATAAACTACACCTGCAACATGATAACAGACATTAAACTACATTGATTATTGACTAAAACAGATTATTTGATAGGTTAATGATACTGTAACTATTATAGAAAAATAGATTGAAATATGAAAGAGAAATGAATCATCTGAACATGGTTTTTTTCTAAAACTTTATTTCTTAAACAAATGTTGCAGAGAAGTCCATAGGGTAGAAAGAATATCTTCCTTTTTAGGTGGCTCAAAATGGTACAACAATTTCACTATTTATTACTGGCATTCTATCAGCAAAACAACCAAATAGCCATTTGCTTTGCTTTTGTTCGGCAGAAGCAATTCCTGACAATTCGAATCAAAATCTTATCACATCCAAGGATCACTTCAAGATTTACATGTTACAGAACTCAAAATCTGTTTCCCTGCCTATTCTCTCAACATAATGACCTAAAAGGTCTGCAGTTCGTTAAACATCATTTCTATATTCTATCATGTGTCCTCAGTATTAAGGCCCACAAACGTGCTGTTGAACAGTAAAACCAAGGAGAAATGAAACTTCTTAATCTAAACCTATTCCCCACCCCTCAAAAAACACATATTCATGGACCTTGCTGCAAAGCCCTGTCTGTATTCATTCCTTTAAAGAAATTGTCTTCATAACAAAAATGTGGAAATATGGTGGCCTCTGACGCATTCATACACTTTGATTAGCCACTGCCTTTTCCTGCTAGTATGTGTCTTTGTTGGTGTTCCTTGACTTTGTAATTGATTACTTCCATAAACAAGTCTGCATCTAACTCTGCTCTTTTGCTGCCATAGACAGCTCCTTGAACACTTGCTAAAGTTTTTGCTATCTCGCGCCCTGAAAATCCATCCATTTTTCTTGCAGCTTCCCGGATGATATTATCAGTTATGCCCTTTAACTCAATTTGGTCTGGTTTACCCCAGATATTTGAAGTCCAACTACCCTTTTCCTTGGTGTGAGCTTGTGTGATGTATCTATCTAGATAAAGCTTCAATAGTTTTACACGCTCATCTTCACCTGGTAATGGAAATTCAATCACCTCATCAATCCGGTCAGTAATAGCTGCATCAAGGTCACTCGGTCGATTAGTTGCTAAAACTAAAACAACATCTCTAGATTGGTCCCCAGTGCGATACAATAGGGCGTTAAGTGCACTCCTTTGAGCTTCACTAGTAGTTTTGTTACTTCGTCTAAAACAAATAAGAAAAGGCAGGATCAAAACAAGAAGGGTATACAAAAATGAAGGACTTAAAAACAGCTGTTCCACTATTTAAGACAGTTGTATTCCATAAAAATGCACAATGATTGCTTTGACATCAAAAGAATGCATGCATACATCTCAAAAATGTAAGAGGTCGTTTTCTAAGTACGGAACAATATATTTGTTACTTACTTGCAAAGAAAAGCATCTGCTTCATCAATAAAGAGAAGTAAGCCCTTTCTAGAACCTGCAGCCCAATTAAAAAGCTCGTGTATTTTAGTAACTGCCTGAGGTCCAAGAGGTGCAACATCACCACCAGTCATAAGAGCATATTCTAAACCCTGTCAAACAAAATCACTGCACTATCAAAGAGAACAAATCTATAGGAGAACAAAAAACTTCATGATCATTTTTTGTTATCAAAAGCAAATAAAATTCTTAGAGAAGGGGGAAAAATCACGTTATCCATTTTGTTACCAACAAAAACAATAATATTTATGAGGACGAAAAATCACAATCCATTTTGTTACCGATTTTCTAGCAAGTTGTTTAGCAGCCATTGTCTTTCCTGTGCCTGGTGGACCATAAAAGAGCATGTTACGGAAAGGAGCTTCATGTAATTTGGTGTTTGCTGTTGCTGCAGCAAGTTTTTGTATCCTCTTATGTAACGCTGGATGTAAAATCACATCCCCAAAGCCGTCTCCACCTTTCATCTTCTTTGCAGATTCACCTGCATTGTCTTTTCCAAAAAGAGAGGTCATGCGCTTTTTCATGTCAGCAACTAATGGTGACCACGGATATTTTCCTCTTGACGACTCCCTGATTAATGAGGGCTGCCCTAAAATCCGATCGATATAACTCCACATCACTCGAGAGCCTTCTCTGATTATTATATAAAAAACTATTAGAAACTAAATCAGAATTGCAGATTGCTGATTTGCAATGCTAAAAAATGCTAAAATTTCTTTCATACTACAACAGAGCAAATTCAGACCTTGTAGTATAAACACCTGCGGCAAGGGCTGTTACCCCACCTACAGCAATAATCAGCTTCTCACGATCTGTTACCAGGTCCTTTAATCCACCTGCATAGAAACCAGACAATTCATTTAATGATAGCTCTCAGACACATACATGGTAAGGTAGTTTAAATTCGTTTCAAAGCAGCTTCAGATACTTAGACAAACAGTTAAAAAGAAGCTATTACTTAAAGACAAGCAGAGATTGTTCAAAAACAATCAATCCATAAAATTAGATTTAAGAGTGGTCATGGTTAGAAAAGCTTCATAAAAAAGTACCCACTCCCAGATAATGTCGTCATATCCCTGCATTGAGCACATTCCCATTCCTAATCTCGTGCCTATACTCGCTACGTGACTTTGATATTCTTTGCAAAAATGATGATGTTTTTGCTTTTGACAGCCTCTACTTGACACGCAAACTCACCACTACTATACAATGAGCTCCATCTATGCGCATGCAGAAAAGAATCGAGTAATGTCACGACACAAAATTCAATATGTTGAGCTAATGAAGACCCTAATGCTCCTTTATTGACTTTCTCTGTAGGCACCTCATTATCCAAAACGCAGACCAAAATATCTCCAACTGCAGATTTATGCCTTATTAACAGAAACATTGGTGTAATCCTGGGGAATGCTGGTGACGAATTTTCGAGAGGCCCACAGCACTTTAATTTCATGCTTGTACCTCCTACTACATTAACTGCTGCTATAGCATACTTAATCATCTTTGTTCATCAAAATATGATTCAGGAAATCAGCATAAAAGATAAAAGATGAGAAACATACTTCCTATGTGACCAAATGTAGTATTAATGGCAGCCAGCCATTTGTCCTTTTCTAGATTTGCCTGCTGCACAAGCAATCTTCGGTTTACATTCTCTGCCAGTTTAGCTTCATGGGCCCTTCCCTCTGCCTCAGCCATTGCTCTGATTCTGACGGTCTCTCTTTCCATTTCCGCCCGCTCCTTTTCTGTCCGCCTTTGCTGAGCTTGAATTTGCTCCTCTGTTTGGCGCCTTAACTGCTCTTGCCGTGCTGCTGCCTCTTCTTGCATTTTCACTAGTTCTTGATCCCTTCCTCTTTGAGCTTCGTGTTCTGTCTGCGTAAGAAATCTTGTTGTTTTAAGGAATTCTTGTGAAGCATTGTGATGTAAGAATAGGAGAGACCAGAAATATACCTGCATACGTTTTCTCGCTAGATCATCTTCATAACGAGCCATTTGAGCCTTTGTTTGTGCTTGTTGCTCAATAAGTTTCCTTTGATCCTCATACATTGCTTGTTGCTTTTTCTGACAGCAAGATTACAGTTCCTACAGTAAGCATTCCTTGCATTCCACTATTGAAATGCCAGAAAAAGGCCAAAACACATGTAGCAAGATAACAGTTCCTACAGTAACCATTCCTTGCATTCCATATTTGAAATGGCAGAAAAGAGCTAAAAATAAACATGTGGATAATATCTAGAACTAGATGGATTCACGTGAAGAATTTGCTTAAGAAGTTCCTAAAGACAATGTCATCATGAAGTCATTTCCCCTGTTAAGGGTTTTTACTATTTCGAGCATGAATAGTACAATAGATATACGGACCAGTGCCAATATCCGAAGTACACATTTCTCAATTAACTGAATGAAGTAACATAGACAGAACAAATGCGTGGATCACTTACAATTTCCTGGTGAACCTGAAAAGCCGCATATTCTGCATTGCGAGTTGCTTGTTGTGCAAGACGGGTCTCCTCCTGTTTCCGCATCAAGTCGAAAACCTATAGTGCACAACAATATAAAGCTGTTGTAATCACCAGGTGTTCTATAAGATTCACATAGATATAACATTTTGTTTCATTGACATCTTTGGCCAATTGAAGATGTTAATATAACATTTCTCTCTAACTGAAGAAGAGATACTCAGTTTATGCTTTTGTACTAGCTAACTCATTCATGAAAATAGGATAAGCTTGTTTCTCTATATGTTCACAGACAAGCTTTTCTTGCACCTCTTTCATGTAACATTGGTCACATTCGGGAGACGATGAAATCATTTTAAATGCTCAAGTGGACCTAATTTTTATATGTCGATTGTCGGTTTCATAGGTCGTATTTGACCTCCCAAGGGGGGGAATAAGATCAATATGTACATCAATTTATCTGTCTAACTAGCTCAAAAAGGTAGAATATTGAAACCTTTTTGGAGTTCGCCGAGTTGTTTATTTCTCGGAGGACTCGGGCACCGCGTTCAAGTGCCTCGGGATCAAACGAGACCTTCGATTCCTCCTGCTCCGCCTTCTTAATATCTTGGGGTGGAGAGCGCGGCTGCTTGTTGCTGCTTCTGCTGCTCTTTCCTCCTACTCCCTCTTCGTCTCCGTCTTCTCTGCCTTCAGTTGGGGATGGCGTTCTTCTGTTGGAGAAGAAAGGGAAGAAGAAGGAAGAGGGTCCTTCAGCCTGACCCGTGGCAGAGTAGGCAAAGGCAGACAAGAACCCTCCCGCAGCCATGGCGGCTGTCCTGCCCATCATCGACCCCGACTGCTCTGCCTCTGCTCTTCCTCTGTACCTATACCTCTTCTTCTCTATTTGCTTTTTGCTTTCTTTCTTCACGAATATTATACTTTCATTTACCAATCAATCAAAGGGAGGGAGAGGAGGGGTTTTATTTAGGTTTTTGGCCCCAACGTCCCATGTCTCCATTGATTCTACTTCACCCTTTTGGACACCCAATGTCCCAAGCCTCCATTGCTTCTACTGCACGCCCTTTTGGACACCCAAAGTCCCTAGCCTCTCCATAGGTTGCACTGCACCCTTTTGGACACCCCAAGTCCCAAGCCTCTCCATAGGTTGCACTGCACCCTTTTGGACATCCCAAGTCCCAAGCCTCAATTGGTTCTATTGCACCCTTTTGGACACCCAATGTCCCAAGCCTCGAAAGGAGGGGGAGGAGGGGTTTTATTTAGGTTTTTGGCCCCAACATCCCATGTCTCCATTGATTCTACTGCACCCTTTTGGACACCCAATGTCCCAACCCTCTCCATAGGTTGCACTGCACCCTTTTGGACACCCCAAGTCCCAACCCTCTCCATAGGTTGCACTGCACCCTTTTGGACATCCCAAGTCCCAAGCCTCAATTGGTTCTATAGCACCCTTTTGGGCACCCAATGTCCCAAGCCTCAAAGGGAGGGGGAGGAGGGGTTTTATTTAGGTTTTTGGCCCCAACATCCCATGTCTCCATTGATTCTACTTCACCCTTTTGGACACCCAATGTCCCAAGCCTCCATTGCTTCTACTGCATGCCCTTTTGGACACCCAAAGTCCCAACCCTCTCCATAGGTTCCACTACACCCTTTTGGACACCCCAAGTCCCAAGCCTCTCCATAGGTTGCACTGCACCCTTTTGGACATCCCAAGTCCCAAGCCTCAATTGGTTCTATTGCACCCTTTTGGACACCCCAAATCCCAAGCCTCCATTGGTTTCTATTGCACCCTTTTGGACACCCCAAGGCCCAAGCCTCCATGGGTTCTACTACACCCTTTTGGACACCCAAAGTCCCAAGCCTCTCCATAGGTTGCACTGCACCCTTTTGGACACCCTAAGTCCCAAGCCTCCATAGGTTGCATTGCACCCTTTTGGACACCCAAAATCCCAACCCTCTCCGTAGGTTGCACTGCGCCCTTTTGGACACCCCAAGTCCCAAGCCTCCATCAATTCAATCGATTTGATACACTCCCGCATCGTTACTCCATACTTCTTGTCTCCTGTTCGGTTTTCTATCAAACTATCTTCATTAGAGTTTCTTATATTTGAGACAATTCGACTATGTCGTTGCTCTAATACTTCTCTCATCACCTCGTCGTTCCATGTTCGGTTTCTCATCATCCTACTATATTTCTACCAGCCAATCCACTTCCATCAAGGTCTTGTTTTCTTATTTTTTAAACCCTAACCCCTAAATCATCTCGATTATGTGATTATGACATTGTTGTCTAATACATTTCTCATGGGCTTTGTCGTCGTCCAATTTGTTGGGTTGTCATCACCAAAGAGAAACGCGCTTGGATTATCTCTCTAGATGGGGAATCTCATCCATTACATAACATGAATCCATGACATGGTAACATGAATCCCATTAATATCCTCTTCTTTTGTGTGTCATTATAATCTTCATTAGGATTTATACCTTTTGACAAATTTGTTGCGAATAACAACATTGTTCTTTGTTACATCTCATTGCCTACTTATTTCGACATGATTTGTCCATGTTTGGTAAAAATATCATCACTAGAATAATGGTATTGTTTTCAATGCTTTTGATACCCTCGTTGTTTTGTATGTTCTCTCGTTTGGTTTATACTAGCAATGTTATTCATCAAGTGTGTCGCAACAAAGCAATGTCTTTATTTCACACTCTCATTGCCCCCTTGTTTCGATTTTGACACATAATTGTCCCATCTACTATCATCACATATATTTTTGTGTGGCGTCAATATGGATTTATAGTTTTTGCTACATTCTTTGTGATGACATCATTATTCTATACAAATTGCAACCTATTTCATTGTTATTTTATCATTACCTCGCTTATTTGATCTTAACCATTATTGCAATTTGCAACATCATTGTCACTAAAGTTAAATACTCGTCAATTAGAAACTTGGGAATTTAGGTTTTAATGTATTCCGTAATAAGATAACATTGATATCAAACATATACGTTTTCTATCATTTGATATTTTGCAATATTGTCTGAAACATCTTTGTGATGCACAGTGTTATCATCATGTGATGGTCCTCATAGCTTCCTTGCTACACATAAGACAATGATGTTTCCGTAAGGAATATATAAGATACGACAAAAACAAAATGTGGTGGCATTACACCACAAAGTCAACAACATAATATAAACTAGAGCAAATACCCTAATAAATAATGCATCACACTAGAAGTTAAATATCGACATATCTCGTAGCTTACAACATGATGAAATTTCATAACCAAATTATGTCACAAAGAAAAACAAAGTTTGAAGCATGCTTCTCGAATCCCAACTATGCTAGAAGTGAAAACACAATTACCTAAAACATATTCGCAAACTCAAACATCTACCCATGACAAAGTATGTCGTCAAATTAAGAAGGGAATCTCGGGGTATAATTAAATTGTCATGGACATCATTGCAAGACTTGAACATGGGTGAAATAATCATTGAATAAGAGTTGCAACCAATCAATGGTGAGTACAGTATGGAGGCACCAAACTGACCTAAGTTTAGGATTGATGTGGATTTGATAAAGAAGACTATATTAGGTTGTTGGAAGGAGATTCATGTCGTGTATGGTTTGTTTGATTGCACTTCAACCAAATTCAATAATGTATAGAGCCAATTAGATTAACATAATGTATAGAGAGGTAGGGTGTTTTGTGAATGCATGCATATTTTAGCTAGATATTTTGTTTTGAGGAGACAAGTGCCAATGGTATGAGAGTGAGAATGAAAGAAGTATTGTAATAGATGCCTTGTGTTGCCAATTACGCACAAGCTTTAACCTACCATCATATATCACACATTCTTCCAAATGTGTCGACCATGAAGACTAGCTAAGAAGTTTATATCATGATTGTCCCCATGTCCTAAAATTTTCCCAAACATTGTGATTCCCGTTCTTTTAGTCGAGAAACTACACGATGATCCCTAAAGTTGTTGTACACGTGCATGGTGGTGTTGTACATGCATAACCTACTATAATAACCCTTCCAATTTTATTATCTAGATTTAAATCATGTTATCGCTTCAGAATATAAGAAGATCAAGAGGGAGTTTGAAGCAAAACAAAAGGAAACAAGTGTTTAAGAAGCTATGTATGAAATTGCATGATTGTTTGTTAAAGCTCGTTACCATCGCAATGGCAAATGATTGATAGAGAGTAACAATTACCAACAGTTCAATTTGATTTGAGAGGGTCAAAATTGAACTGTTTAAATTTTTTGAAACTTGAATTTTTTGAAACCGAACCGAACCACGAAACCGTTAACATTTTTAAAACTGTTAAACCATTAAAACCGCGGTTTCATGGTTCGGTTTTGGTTTTCAACTTAGGTCAAATTTAAAATTTAAAATATTTCATTATAAAATGTTAAGATGTTCCTAAAACGTGAGAATAAGGTCTAAAAATGGAAAATTATTTAAAAACAATTGTTAAATTGCGGTTTCTGACTATTGAAACCAAACCGAATCGTTTTAACCATTAAGTCGTTAAGCCGTGGTTTCGCGGTTCAGTTTAGTTGCCAATTGTTAATAGAGAGTTGACAACAATAAAATAGTTAGAAAACAAGTGTTTAGCAAGGCTCGTGCGAGTTGCATGATTGTTTGCTAAAGTTGATTCCCATGGCAAAAGAACTTCAAATATCTTTGTACGGTAAAGCTTTCGTTGGAATGGATGATACCATGAGGTCCCATTGCCAACACATTATATCGCCTTCTTATTAATAATATATTATTTTCACAAAGAATAAAACATACAACGATGCGTTATACCCATATCAAATCTACATCTAAACATGATTACATGCTTTTAAAAGGCATGCCCACTTCCAAATTTTTGTCGCTTGATGATTGCTTGATTTTCTTTAGCAAAAGAGAAAAAGGTGACTCATGTGAGCTAGTAAAAATCTTCATGTCGTGTATGAGTATGAGTAGCCTTGAACATTATCCAACGACACAAAAGTATAATTGATTGTATGTATGGTCATTCAACCTTATCCATACATTATGCACAAGAATAACTAGATTTAGTTTCTTGTTTTGAATTCTAACAAGGTAGCACAAACTTATAAATATCCTTAATGCTACACTTAAAAAGCATTATGTTGGAGAATGTTCTCATGGCAACTATTTTTAATTATGTGAAAGAGAAATTGGTAGTAATGAAAGAGACGCGCGGATTCACGTAATCCTTTCAAATATGAAACCCAAAGCCTTTGTTTAATCCATTTTCCGTTTATATTCCCCAAGGTGTATGGTGCAAGTAAAAGTTCTATGAGCAAGCATTGGCGAGCTAGAACATTATGGACCTTCCGTTAGCGAGAAGCACGAGGTTAAAAAGTGTAATACAAATGAATGACACATAAGCTCATTAGGATCGAAAAAAATATCCTTGAGAATCACTTAAGAGAATATCATACTATAATAGTTAATCAATCATGATCTCCAACATTTGTTCCACATGTGTCGAAGACTCAGTTGTAAACAAGTGTAATTGATGAGCAAAGCGAAAAATTAACCTTTCTGATCTTCTCACGTCGTTGAAATAACAATGCAATGAAGACTGCTTCAAATTTTTTTGTTTGTTTGTACAAATGTACTAAGAGAACAACTTTCCCTTTCATGCATATGAAATAATAGGAAAATTGATGAAATTTATGTCAAGCTTTGGTACCTTAGATAATATCTCGAGCTTAATGACTCCAAATTTTTGACATTGAACAAAGGGGTGTGGGGGGGGGGTGGTGGTATGCCTGCAATACCTTGCTACGTGGAGCAAATCGATGCATTCGACCCGTTCACAAAGTGGCATTAACTTGCATCATTTGTGAGAAAAAGCGATGGGCAGGCAAAACTAGCTAATGTTGTTGCACCCTCTTTCAAGACTTACTGTATTGCATCGAATAGAGGGGTAGGCCACAAAAGAACCGGAGGACAGAATAGAAGGCAAACAGGAGCGGAGAAGACACATACGTTAACATGCGTCCTCCACATGGAACAATGTGAACGGATCGTTGGTTCATGAAAATGGGGCGGGGGGGGGATGCCGATCAACAAAGAGAGTTTGGTCACGCCTTGACTATGGTGATCATGTCGGAGGGGGATGCCGATCAACAAAGAGAGTTTGGTCACGCCTTGACTATGGTGATCATGTCGGTGTTTCCTCCTCCTCCTCCTCATCCTGGGGACACATGCATCCATGAGAACATATTGATATGCTATGATTTGATGTATGAAATCATTATCATGTATGTATTATTATGTTGTGTTGAGTACACATATGTATAATGTAATATATACATACAAAATTTACAATATCTGTGTAAGCTTTAAAACAGAATGTCTTGTCTCCACTATCTCTCTCTCTCTCTCTCTCTCTCTTTACTCTGCCTTCTCTCTGCTTCTCCTCCTTTTCCACACACACACACACACACACACACACACACACACACACACACATATACATACATTATTACATACAAACATACATACATACATACATACATACATACATACATACATACATACATACATACATACATACATATATATATGTAGCTCCGCCATCTCCATTTCTCTCTGTGTGTAACCCACAGAAGGGAAACTGAAGGCACAGGAAGAGTGTAGGAAGACAACCTACATCATCAATATAAGCTAAAGCTCAATCACCATCTCTCCTCACCCAAGAAGAAAGAAAGAAGAAAGAAGAAAGAAGGAAGAAGGAAGAAGCTCCCCCCCTCCCTTTTCCTTCTTCCTCTATGACTTACTCTCTGTCTTTGAACAGGAAGAACTCATCCTCAGAGAATCAAAATAAAAGCAGAGAAGAACCTACTCAGCTTAATCTCCCTCACCATCCCCATCCTCCTCCTCCTCCTCCTGCACCTCATCGGCGTTTCTCTCTCTCCACACCCGAAGAGCTCCGCTCTTCATTATTACCTCCAAGTTTCCCTCAGCTTTCTTCATCTCTCTCTGATGAAGAATACATTGCGTCTGATCACCACCACCATCATAATCAATATGACGATGCCTTACGAAGCAACAATAGTATCCGCGAAGGATCTTCGGTTTCTTCTTCTCCGTCGATTTCGACTTCTCCTTCATCGTCAGCTACAACCATCCGATCCAATCGGGTAGCAAGGCTAGTTCGACAACAGGAGCTGAGCCGAACACGCCGATTCTTCCTCGACAACAAACTTGTGTTCCCGAGTGGGAAAAGCACCAGTGATTCACCACACCCAAGGAGCTATCTCGAAGAATGGATCCAAGAAGATACGAAGATACCCTCATCTAATGGCCTTTCTTCTACCAACACTGCTACTGCTGCTGCTACTACTAACATTATCCATCATGGTCCCGAAGATATCGTGAGAAGTAGTAGACAACGTTTGCTTGTTGTTGCAAATCGTCTTCCTGTCTCGGCCTCAAAGTGTGGTCCTGATTGGTCCCTCGAAGTCAGCGCTGGTGGTTTAGTCAGTGCTCTATTAGGTGAGTGTTTTTTTTCTCTTATCTCTCAGTTTTTTTTTGTGCCTAATTTACTACTCTACTTGGGTATTCTGTTTAACAGCAACTACAATTCACAAGAATCTTTACAAAATTTGTCATGAATGAACTTGTGTAGTCATTATAGGTGGTGTAATTAGTCCTCCATTGGGAGAGTTTTTTCTCTCTAATTTCTCTATTGTTTAAAAAGTTTTGCACATCCCGCGTCATGTATTATTATCACATTCAACATGATGAGCTTGGTGGCTTAGAGAGTTCTCTGTTAGGTGAGTTATTACCCGTTTAACCGTTGAAGTCCAATGATATCATTCTCAGTCCTCGTGTTATGGTAAAATTTCAATGTTGTGAAAAACCATTTTTTCAGGAGCAAGCTGATTGAGTGCATGGTCTCAAACCAAATTATGAAGGCTTTTGATACTCAATACGATTATAGTTCAAATCCATTCCTTAAAACATGGACTGGGCAAAGCACAGGCTTTACCACCATGCTGTCTTGCTTCTATATTTGAAATTCTGAATTTCAATAACGCAATATCCTGAATCTTTTAGTAATACCACCATGCTGGAAAAATCACACTTTCCCTACCGTGTTCAGTATGGTATGGGATTATGCTGGACAGAATCCACATGCCTAGCACCATGCAAGGCAGTGTGAATCAGAGATTTGTCTGTCCGCAAGGATTGCAGGTAAATAAATAGGGGATTTAGTGTAAAAAAGCAACGAGGATGCAATTATGCCTCAGTAAATATTCCCAAGTTAAGGCTCATTTGTTAGAACGAACACCTGGAACAGAAACTCCTTTGTGATATGACATGTACCAAAATTTACCTTCAAATGGTTGAATAGTAATTCCCTCGTTAAGTAAGTATTTCCTCACTTATCTTTCATGCCATATATCTAACAAGAGAAATACTTCATGATCATTTGATCTCTGAGAATGATGCCTGTCTAGTGGAATAGGAGCTGTAAAGGAGACTAGAGAATAAGGCATTCCAGTATTGGGAGTTATTGAGAGTGGAAGTGAATAGTGAGTCACATTTGTTACTCGAGGATTCCAGCATTAATCAGTACCCATCTAAAGTGGTCCAGCCCTATCAGTTCTGTTGGTGGCAAGCAAACAAAAAGGAGGAATCTCCTCATGTGATAAAGCACTAACCACCAGAGGCAACAATGTAGCTCACACTAAGCACTTGACAATGTCAGCTCAAGGTAAGTGCAGGCATGTTGATAGCAGGGAAGCTGGGCCAACTCTTACAAAATCAGTGAGAAGTTCAATGAGGCAGCAAAGGAGTGAAAGGAAAAATATGAGGTGAACTCCATGGCAATGTTGACAAGAAACTTTTGGTTGTTCGTTGGGAAAAATCTTGGACTATCTTGAACATTGCTGGAAGGTGTCAAGGTTCAAGGGAGGCACACATCAGCAGCTTATGTTCATGAGAACAAAAGGGATCTGCGCAATAACTCATTCAGCAAGAAAGCAACAGAGTGGTACTCACATTTCAAGAGGATTTAGTAAATAATTCATCCAACAAATTTGAGCGAGGAAATCCAACTGAGTTCTGTGAAAATTTTGAGGGTATATAGTAGGAAGATAGGAATGCTGAACAATATGCATCCAAAATGCTGGATTTGGACGAAGGGGGTCAAGGATTCCATGAAATTCTCCAACAAAGAATAAGATTGATTTTACAGGGTTAAATATAGTGTCTCACACAGCAGTCACCAGAAAGATCTGGAATAAAGGAGCTGACCTAGAAATATTTTCTAGAGAGGATGCTATGGCGTCTTTCTCAGAGGAATATTCCACAGTGCGGAACATGCAGATAAACAATGATGAGTATCATTGCAGAAGTAAGAGCCTTAATGGAAGGACTGGGCAAGGACAAAACAAAGAAAGGGAATGAACCAATGATAGTCTATATGCTGGCAAGGTGCAACCAGTATGCTATGTACTTCATGTATAACCATTTTGCTGCCAATTGCCAGTATAACTGACGGGTAGAACTGTACCAGCAAAAAGTGAAGCTGAAGACCCATGGTTTCTCACAGAGGTAGAGATGATGGATGGCCCAGAGCATGAAGACTGAGACCCAGGACAATGGGGATAGGATAAGGAAGGCACACCTGGTTGGAACATGGAACAAGATAACAAATGCTGCTATTGTAGGAGGGAAGCCAGTTTGCCAAAAAATGCACCATGAGGGCAGAGTACATGCCAAAGCTCAACAAGTGATCTATATTATTCAAAGCAATTTATTAGCAAAACATCATATCACTATTGAGGTGGGGGTGGTTATTGTGTAACAAAATCACTGTTTTGGGCTACTTGTGTAAAAGTGGAATTGGAGTTTGTCTTTTCATAATTGGCTATTATATTGTCAATTGGATAATATGCAAAACCCATTAGTCGTGTCTCAGATAATCTGGTGATGCAAATATTTTTGATTACACCAGATTTAGTTATATTTGTCTCTTGGTCTCCAAACATTCTAATTGCTACAATTATTTCCCTTCTTTGATTTGTGACACCTGATTCTACTACAGCTGATTCGATGATGTTCAAAACTGCTAAAATTCTCGATTTTATGTTTTGGTCCCTAATACATCATTCTCATCTTATGGTAGTCGACACTATAATACCAAAGTTGCTTAACTATAAAGAACTTGAGATGAACCTTTAAACTAATTTATTCTGTGTGTCTTCTAGTAAAACTCTCTTATGACAGTGGGCAACTTAATAATAAAATGGATGAGCCATCAAGAACCTGACATGAACTTTTAGGTTGACAGTTAATTTCACTTCTTATAAAAGCCTTTATCTTCAATTAGATATGTTAATTTTTTTATCTTTCAATCTTATTTTAGGTCCCATTTTCCCCATAAATTATTCATGTATATTGATAATGATTTGAATATTGCTGGTGTGTACTTTTCAGGGGTTCGACAATTTGAGACAAGGTGGATTGGTTGGGCAGGAGTAAATGTGACGGATGAAGCCGATCAAATTGCATTGACAAAAGCATTAGAAGAACAGGTTTGTTGATTTTATTTCTCATCAATTCAATGGAAGATTTTATTTTCATTTTAAAATTAACATATACAAGCACTACAGAGGTCCATGTCTTATGAAAGCTGTCAGGTTTGGAATTCAGGCAGGCCATTATATTATTTAAATCCATCGTATGGTTTAGTGTTAGGTTTAAAACACACTTCTATTGCTACATCGCACCATGCTATGGCATTCAGCAACAGTTTGGTTTGGTTTGGAATCTCAAACTCAAACCGTTTTAGAAGTTTGAAACTTAAACCAAACAGAACCAAATCGCGAAACCTTTGAACCGAAACTGTTCAAACAAACTGTTTGAGGGATTTCCAAGCTTAAACAAAATTGCTCAAGAGATTTCAAACCGTTTTATCTCTTAATCCATGGTTTCGAAGTTTGGTTTCAATGCAAACCAATATTTTGTTTTACCTTTTGCACATTCTTTTAACGAAAAGTTTTCCAACCAAATATTTCCTACATATAAACTGTTGAAAGAAGAAAATATTGGATCTCAAGTTTTTAACTTATTATCCTAATAGGCTATAGCTCGTAACTTTATAAAGTTAATTCATATTTAATAAATATTTCAAAAATATTGTAACCTCAACCTTTTAAGTGATCTAAGCTACTGTTTGAAGCCGTTCAACTGCAAACCATTAGGACAATAAAGGCTCAAACTGAACCCTTGAACCATTTCAACCATTAAGCTGTTAAGCTGCAGTTTTTGCGGTTTGGTTTGCATTGTCAATTGCTACCATGCTATTTAAATTCTAGAGGAATCAGGTAGAAAGTGCAAATATTGCACAATTACTGTCTGTCGGCTTCTATACTGTAGATAGGGTTGCTCTTGTATGTAATAAATATTATGGTTTGTGTTCATGGAGTCTCTGCCATGCCTAATTAGGATACTTCATGATGATAATATGAATAAACTTGTCGAGGAAATTCTTGGACATGGGGGCCAGCTACAGTAGAGTCTGAATCCTTGAGTATCTTTGGAGTTTGAAACTTTTCTCAGTTCCTTTTGCAATCCTGTTTGAATACCTACTCAAACGTTCATACCTAGATTAACAATTTCCTGTGTTGTTATGCTTATATTTGATGTTTCTGATAATTGTTTTTATACCAGAGATGTGTACCAGTATTTCTTGATGAAGAAACAGTGCATCAATACTACAATGGTTACTGCAATAACGTCCTCTGGCCACTCTTTCATTATCTTGGTCTGCCACAAGAAGACAGGCTTTCCGCAACTCGAAGCCTTGAAGATCAACTTAAAGCTTACAAAAGAGCAAACAGCATGTTTGCAGAGGTTGTCTATAGAATTTATAAAGAAGGAGATATTATATGGTGTCATGATTACCACTTGATGTTTCTTCCAAAATGCTTGAAGGATCTTGACAGTAAGATGAAAGTAGGATGGTTCCTTCACACGCCATTTCCATCATCTGAAATATACCGCACTTTACCTTCACGTTCAGAGTTGCTTAAGGCAGTCCTTTGTGCTGATTTGATTGGGTAAGTCATTTACGCCATTATGTGATGATTCATTCACATTAGATTGAAGCTTGGTTTCTAAAGTCTTGGATGATGGAAATTAATTAGTTTTTATGAACCCAAGAATAAAGAAATAAACTTACTTCTGTGTGCTTGGATGGCAGATTTATTTATATTTGTGGTGAATGGAGTGTAAATGTAGTACCCTCAGTAATCTAAAATAAGATTAGCCTACATGATAAATCTGTTATACTCCGATGCCTCTTGGCTACAGTATCTTGGAAAGGTAGACATTCAAACAAACCTGATCCTTATCTACAACTGTGAACCAATAATGACACAGTGCTTGTGCATACACGAGGCAGTGGGAACATATGGATGCAGGTCTATGCTTGTATGATACAAAATACAAATAAGTTAACTAGAGATCATCAAATTTCTTATGTTGGATATATGAGGGGAGGGGGGGTCCTGGGGGCCACACCCCGCACAATTTCTGGGCTTACTATATTATCTGGAGCTTAAAATTCTTATGTGTACCCTGTCTTATTGCTCTTTTTAGAGAGTAATAAGGTTCTGAAGGTTCCAAAATTTAGCTTGATTTTCCTAATGAACCATTGTGAAGTTTGCTATCATGTTTCCATGGGGTTTTGGAAGTTGGAACTACACAGCAAGCTCCTCAAGAAAGAAAAACAAATGATACATGAGACGTAAGAGGTGTATTATCATGATGGTGGTATATATAAAGTAAAAGCAAAAGATCTTATGAGCTAAACTGTAGATAAATTGTCAACTGAAAATACTAAAGATGGCTCTATCCTGAAACATAAGCCTTCCATTTGTGGTACTCAGGAATCCAAAAATCAAAGCAATTTTTTTTTTAACTATATTACAGATGAATTTGTTAGTTGGTTGAGTTTTGATAGGAATATCATTTTTAACTGAAGCTTGTGATCATTCCGCTGTAGATCTTAGCTGTAAAAGAGTGATTTTTTATTGCTTTATTTGTATAGTTTCTATTTGACTATAATCACATTATTATTTTCTGAAAAGACAGGCACTAATCCACCGTTACTTTTGCCTTATTTGATACTTGAGCTAAATAAGTGCATCACACACTGTTTTCATTTAATATTGATGAAGTAAATAAGTTGATGAAATATAGGTTATCAGGACTTCAATTGCCCAAGTGGAAACTCATTGCTTTATATTCTGCAGATTTCACACATATGATTATGCTAGACATTTTGTGAGTGCATGCACTCGTATACTCGGCCTAGAGGGTACTCCATCAGGAGTAGAAGATTATCCTTTAGGAAAGCTTACTCGAGTTGCTGCGGTACCAATTGAGCATTTGTTCTCATTGATATTTATTTTTAAAATCATATAAGTGAATTTAAATCTAAGCATCATCTTTTATAGCTCGTTTGCTTTCTCTTCCCCTCCCCTCTTAATTAGATTATATATTTCATGAGGATAATAATATATGCGGCATTGCTGGTTGGTACTTTATCTGTGCATCTTGACCATGTACTGATTGGATTCGTCTTGAATGTGGATGGGTTGCTTTAATGATACAGCACAATATCCTTTAAAAAGGAACCATTGTTACTCCATCCAAATATGGTGAAGATTATGCTATTTTCCTATTTCACTCTCGTCTCATAATACTGTGATTGTGGAGGCTCTTAGAGGCAATAAATCCATTGTTTCCACCACAAAATTTCACTTTAATTTCCTTATTGTTGATGAGGTGACCAATTGTAGAGTGCACTCGAAAGGCTATGGGAAACTGTAAGTTGCTTGGAACTCCGCTAGGCTATTGTTGACTGTTCACCAGTGTTGCTGGATGGACATAAGTGCTTTAATATATTTCAGAAATGATTAGTTTCTCAACGGTGAAGTGATTGTAAGCAATGTATTTGCATACAAAGTAGCTATTTATTTCTTCTGAATTCTCCATGCTTGTAGTGATCTTTTATAAAGTGATTATGATGGTTATTCACAGTTTCCTATTGGCATCGACCCTCAAAGATTCTTCAATGCACTTGAAACACCAGAGGTGCAGATGTATATCAAAGAACTACAGGATCAGTTTGCCGGGCGGAAGGTATTAGTTTTTTCTAATTGTGTAATCTGGAATCTCATATACAATGATTACCATTTTATCCAATCACATGTATTACAAATGTATACCATGTAATTAGGTGGTTGCTACAAGGTTCTCATAAATTCGATTTAATATATGCAGGTGATGCTTGGTGTGGATCGTTTAGACATGATCAAAGGAATCCCTCAGAAGCTACTTGCCTTCGAAAAATTTCTTGATGAAAATGCTCAATGGAGAGATAAAGTGCAGTTGGTGCAGATAGCAGTCCCAACTAGGACAGATGTGCATGATTGTATGCTTATATATTATCCTTTCTGTTCCAAAGATTTAAAACCTGTTTTTAAAAGTTTAAGATTTTATAATTTAGAGAAATGAAACAAAATTCTATATTAACATTTTCAAGAGGCCAAAGTCACCTATGGAACCAAAAGTTATATCCATGTGAATCTTATAGAAGTTTGGTAAAATAAATAAACGTTAAATACACCTAAACTAATTAGCTGTCCCGTGTCTCTAGGCCCTGATTAAACTACAAGTAATATGGAGGATTGTTAGAAATATTGAGAATAGACTAGATATGTATATAGAGTTACACTCACAGATGTATGTGTGAATAAACTTTCTACTACATATGAGAGTAGCTCATAATGGTAGTCCTTCTGTGCACTCACACCTTAGAGTGGGAATTGGCAACAATGCAATTTTGGGTTAACCAGTTTAGCATTACTCATGCTGAACTGGTGAAGCCTTAACTGATTTGGAGGAGTTCAAACTTGAACTGAACTGAACCAAACTGAATCATTGGGCTTAACCGGTTACAGATTTTTTTTGGTTCAAATTTTGCTTTCCTCTGATCAGGCAATAGCAATTTGTTGTGCACGTAGGCCCCGGCCCCATGGACCACAACCTCAACACCCTTGTCATCGACAGATAAAGGTCATTATCTCTCGCCATCTCAGGTGCTTCCCTCGCTTTGGAGACCTTTCCATTCTGGATCGACCTATGCTAGAGATCTTTCGAAGACAAAAGCTACAATATATCTAACTTGAGAATCTCACATGTCCTGAAAACCAGATTCCCTCGTCACTTTTTATCTTATTTACTTTTATATTTATGGAGTAATATTTATTTTATTTTGATTTGTTGTTCTCAAAGACGAGACAACACTTAATATATAATCTCTTGTTTGGTCTTATAGGCCATTTTGGCCTCTTAAAAGACGTTAATATATCTTTCTTTCTTTATCCCCCCCTCTCAATTTTTGAGAAAGTAGGAATGTCGCAACTTTATTTCTCACTCTCCCTCAATTTTTGGGACAGTGCAGGAACCACAGGGTGATCATGCAGCAATTTACATCATAAATAAGATAATTGCGTATCCTCAGGAAATTGGAATGAGCCGAGTGAGCAGCTTGGTCAAGCAATATACTTCAATGAGGTGTTAGTGCTGCTGGCTCTGAGGTATCTTGGTATGAACCTCTGAAGAAACGGGACATCTGCCTTTGTACAATTCACCTCGGAAAAGACTCGGAGTTTAGGATCTCTAATAAAGATTGTCCCAAACATCTTTTATCATAGAATTCTATGACTCAAGAGAATGGTCCAAATCCATCCTGAAGAGGCAGTGGAAGTGTAATTGGTTCCTATATTAAAATATGCAGCAAAGTGTCTATGATCTTGCTTTATGGTGCTGCTAATCTCTGAGTTAGTGTAAGAGACGGTGCATCCAAATAGTATTGGAAGGGCGGTGGTGTATCTATGAGGAAACCATGGAACTCAAACCATGATGCTATGTGGGCATATCAACATGAAGTATCTTCCTAAAATGCTAGATGCTCACAAACAGGGATCCTGTTTTTCTTAGGGATTTTCCATCTGCTTGATTTTTGGTGGCCTAAAATCGCTTGTCCTTTGGTCAAAACTACGAGTGATCTAAAATCACCTGTCTTTTGGCCAAAACTACGAGTGCTCTAAAATCACTATTTGAGATCAAAAGCTTTGATTTGTGAAAGGTTAGGATTTGTTACATCCTATTTCCCAAGAAATTTGACCATGTTTTGAAAGTGAGAAGCCAACTACTTTGACAAACCTTGCATGGTTGAAATTGAATAAGAAAGCCATTACACACATTCAAATGATTGTGATAGATGAAATCCTTTTGAACCTGAAGAATTGCGATACTGCTTATGAAGTTTAGCAAAAGCTAATAGCAACGTTGCTTGTAAATCAAGTATTAAATTGTCCAAGGGTAAGAATATCATTCCTTACAGGTGGGCATATTAAATTAAGATGGTGGATGGAAAAGCTAAGTATAGAGCAAGGTTGGTTGCAAAAGGCTATGTACAAGTAAAAGGTGTTGAATTTAAAGAGGTATTCTCCTTGGTAGTAGAAAGAAAGAAAGATATATTAACGTCTTTTAAAAGGCCAAAATGGCCTATAAGACCAAATAATAGATTACATCTTAAGTGTTGTCTCGTCTTTGAGAACAAATCAAAATAAAATAAATATTACACAGTAAATATAAAAGTAAATAACATGAAAAGAAAATTAATGAGGGAATCTGGTTTTTCGCACATGTGAGATCCTCAAGTTAGGTATATTGTAGCTTTTGTCTTCGAAAGATCTCTAGCATAGGTCGATCCAGAATGGAAATGTCTCTGAAGCGAGGGAAGCACCTACGATGGCGGGAGATAATGGCTTTTATTTGTCGATGACAAGGGTGTTGAGGTCGTGGTCCATGGGCCCGAGGCCTACGTGCACGGCAAATTGCCATTGCCCGATCAATTGTAACCCCTTTGTTATGTCCTGGTTTGAAGCCCATTTGTGTATCCCGGGGTTGACTTCTAGCATTAGGAGTGATGGGGCTAAAGAAAGTTGTGATTGTTCTTTGTGGATGAGCTTGTGTGGTTGTATTCTTCAACAACTTTTCCCGATGTCTCGTGAGCTCTAGCAAGAAAAGTCCTAGGCATCGTTGGTCCTCATATTCCATTACCTTGTGTAGTGGGCCAAAGCCTTGTTTAAAGAGGCAATGGTATCTCCCTCTGATTTCATAAAAGACACTACAATGACAAACATAGTGTTCTTCAGATTCCACTCCATGATGACACAATTGGCAAATTCATTCTTCTAGAGGTATTCGTGTATATCTGCCTACCTCAATCTGTAGCTGATGTGATGAAGTTCGCAGCTGCCCTATCACACTACGCAACGCATAGGATAGATGTATGTCCATATAAGGTGGCTTGATGACAAATCCATCCTCCAATGTACGTAAGAAGTGTGTCTTATAGTGGGCCATCTTTGTACCAAGTGGTATTTTGGGGCTGATCCATGTTATCTTGTTTTCTAAGTTAATAATATCAGTTCGGATCACTCTATTCTTTTCCACTTTGGTCATATTTAGATGGGGACAGTCCAAGCTATATTGGAACGGGGGTAGTGCATTTATACCCATTACTGCATTTCAGCATACCAACAATGAGTGTCTCTCTCCATTTTCAGCCAGTTATTTTGATGACATAAGTGCCAACCTTGGGTACCTTCGTTTAAGGAGCTCCCAAAGACATTGGATAAATGTCACTGATAGGAACAACGCCTCGGTTATTATAGGTGCTGCTCCCATATCTGCCCGGATTATATCGTGGGGCACTGATGCTTTGCTCCTTATCATGCGAGCAATCATTGACACTAAAGGTCTCTCTAAATCTTTCCAATGATTTGCCTTGTTAAGACTCGGTCTCCATGTCTTTACTCCATAGATGATCACCTTGCGGGCTTTGTTTGCTCTTACTGCAATTTAACTTGATGCTTTGCACTAATGGATGTAAAGAACTACATTGAAGACATCGAAGAACTACATATGCAAAGACCAAGATGGGTTTGCAATTTCTGGTAAGGAACATCCACTGTGAACACAGGAGGAGTCTATATACTCTGAAACAAGCTCCGAGATTGTAGTGCAGAAAGTTTGATAATTTTTTGTTATCACAGTGATTTAAAAGATGCCATACAGATAATTGTCCTTACACAAAAAGAGATGTGGATGGCTGCCCCATCATCTTGGTGCTTTATGTAGGTGATATTCTTATTGCTGAAGAAAAGAAAAGTACTATTCATGCACTGAAAGACCAGTTAAAATGAGCAGGTGCCATGAAAGATTTTGATTCAACTGAACATATCTCGGGTATGAGGATTAAGAGGGATAGGCAGCAGCAGAGGCTTCATCTTGTAGTTCTTTGATGTATACATGGTTGCTACAAGATGATATAGTGCACATGCAGTGAGTTGTTAGCAGGTCCATGGCTAATCCTAACAAGGTACATTTGGAGATATTTAAAGGAGGAGAATTACATGGATTCTGTGATGTTGGTATGGTGGGTGATGTGGATACATGCAAATTCACGAGTGGATATATGCTTACTCTTGGTGTTGGTGGGGTTTCATAGTATTCCAGATTGCAGAGGATTGTTGCAGTATCTACTACAGAGGCTGAATATATTTCAGCAACTGAGGTCTCAAAGAAGTCATATGTTTGGCTCATCTTGACAATGAGCTTGGTCCACCTGGGAAGACACTGGCCCTATATAGTGTTAGCCAAAGTATCATATGCTTGGCTACGAATGCCATGTTTCATGCATGCACATGGTATCACTTTATGAGGGAGGTGATAGAAGATGGACTCATCTTGTTGCATAAAATTAGCACTATACACAATCATAACCAACACACAACATTGTCTCCAGCTAGTGGGAGTTACATAGCGTAAAGGAGCCTCATTGGCACTCTTAAGTGGGAGGTTGTTGGGTATAAATGTTCAAGAACTCGCCGTTTGTGCAGTTATAAAGGCCATCTACACTTGGTCAGTGTGAACTGGTTCAACTTCCCTAAAATCACATTCTAGTAAAACCATTTACTTTTGCCCTTTAAAACGAATTATTAAGGGGAGCCAAGAACTTGTGCATGTCCCCTCCCTCTCTTTCAGTGTTTTCTCTGCACTTCAACTGTTCTCTACTTTTTTTTTATTTTCATTTGTTGTTCTCAAAGACGAGACAACACTTAAGATGTAATCTCTTGTTTGGTCTTATAGGCCATTTTGGCCTCTTAAAAGATATTAATATATCTTTCTCTCTCTCTCTCTCTCTCTCTCTCTCTCTCTCTCTCTCTCTCTCTCTCTCTCGCTCGCTCGCTCTCTATTGTTACTTCTGCTAAATCCACCATTACACATAGGTGGTACCAAAAAAAACCTCATGGCCTCCTCCTTTTACTTTTTAATTATGGAGGGAATGGAGTCAATCATAGTCACTTGGGATGCAAATTTGAATGGGCAGTTGGCTCGGGTATTTTACCCATTGTTAGTAATGTGTTTCTGATGTGTTCATAACCTGTTTTCAACTCGACACTATCAACTAGCTCTCCATGTTGATTATTTTGGTGTGCTCAAATCTAATGGAATTATCATTATATTGGCTAGTGTAAATTTTCTATATCAACACAAAAATCTTTCATGGTGTGCTATGGGTGGCTTCAATGGACATATACTGGACTGCTTTCTTTTTCTCAATATTTTAGCCATGTATGTATGCACTTGATTACATTCTACATTCCATTCCACCCAAAATCTTGGCAAACTAACAGTGAATAGGCGCTTATCAAACATAAACTGATCTATGGATGATTTTCTTTCATGGATACAGATCAGCGTCTTACGAGTCAGGTGCATGAAATTGTAGGCCGCATCAATGGTCGTTTTGGAACGCTGACTACAGTTCCAATCCATCACCTGGTATGTGTCTTTTTGCCTTTTTGTGGACTAGTTTGGATCTCAGATTGTTAAATACATGGAATTCAGCTTTCTGAAAGATAATATTTAGTGCATCATCAAGTAGCTTATATTTCAATCATACATTATGGACTTCAGGGATCGTGAAGGCTTTCTCTCAAGGTTGTCTTTTCTCTTTGACATGGTATGATTTTTGAGTCTTCAAGAGCATGGACATACACTGTCTCTTCTCCTTAAATATTAGATGTGTGATTGGCCACTTTTAGGGTCCAAGATTCCATAACTTTCATCACTATCTATTAACTCTTCAGAGAGGATGTTGAATACAAAGAAATACCCATGTCTCTGCCTAGTAAGGTAGAATATTTATATTCTTGTTCTTGAGATGGGCGCTCTGTAAAAATTGGTGATCAGAAGATCAGTTCTAGCTTGGACTCTACCTATAAAGACGTATAAACTTAGCTTGAACTTTAGAGACATATAAGATTAATATTGAAAAAGTTGAAGAGGCTGAGAGGCTCTATGGAGTTAGTTCCATTGCAGAAAACTCCTACTATGAAGATCTTCCACCGGCACTATAGAAAGTTAGAGTTTGTCAAAGGTGGATTCAATCACAGACGAGTTTCAGTGATTTGCTGGATATCATTCCCAGTTTTAAACAATGCCTCCCTGAGAGATACATCTATGCAATAATGATCAATCAGATCCACCATTTGATAGATATCTTTCCTCTTTGCTATGGACCTTGTCAACATAGTCTCTTTGGATCACATATTGACCCTCTGGGCCCTTATTGAGGAGGGCAGAGCCCATAATAAAAGGATTTAGTGCTGCTTTGTGGATTTCCGAAAAGCCTTTGACACTGTACCACGTGCTCGGCTGGTGTTCCTACAGATATGCAATCGGGACTCTATGCACTCTATGAATCTGTGTCAGGAAAAGTGCGATCTTCCAAGGGTTTGTCAGAGGCAGTGGCTAGCACAATCGGAGTGCAGCAAGGATGCCCACCATCACCCACTCTCTATATAGATGAGGTATCACATTACATAGAGAGATTTGGGGTTTCGGGAGCACGCCTAGCAGGTATAGATATACAAATATTACTATATGCTGATGATATTGTGCTGATTTCTGACTCTCCAGAGGGACTACAAAGACATCTAAATGCCTTAAAACTATTTTTTACGGACAAAGGTTTGTCAATCAACATGGATAAAACTAAAGTGATGGTGTTTAACACCACTCAAGGATGTGTAACAAGATCAGAACCAGAATTCTTCTTGGGAGAGGAAAAGGTGGAATACACACGCTCCTACACATACCTAGGAGTAACATTTACATGGGCTATGTTCTCCTTACGGGAGGCTGCGTGTGCCCGACTTTCTCATGGATGTGCAGCCCTTGATGCTCTTGAGAGACAATGTGCACATTTGCAGTTCTAAGAGCCACAAACTAAGCTATGGTTATTTGATACACTTGTAACACCAACTCTTCTCTATGGAGTAGAAACGTGGGGACTGAGTCTTAATAAGGAAAATCATTGGAAAGATTTAGAGAGACCTTTAGTGTCAATGATTGCCCGCATGATAAGGAGCAAAGCATCGGTGCCCCACGATATAATCCAGACAGAGATGAGAGCAACACCTATAATCACCGAGGCATTGTTCCGATCAGTGACATTTATCCAACGTCTTTGGGAGCTCCCTAAATGAAGGTACCAAGGTTGGCCCTTATGTCATCAAGACAACTAGTTGAAAATGGAGACATTCATTGTTGGTATGCTGAAATGCAGTAATGGTTCCAATCACATGGCATGAGTTTAGATGTACTACCCCTGTTCCAATATAGCTTGGACTGTCCCAATCTAAATATGACCAAAGTGGAAAAGAATAGAGTGATCCGAACTGAGATTATTAACTTGGAAAACAAGATAACATTGATCAGCCCCAAAATATCACTTGGTACGAAGATGGTCCACTATAAGACACACTTACACACATCGGAGGATTGATTCATCATCAGGCCACCTTATATGGACATACATCTATCCTATGCACTACGCAGTGTGATAGGGCAGCTGCGAACATCATCACATCAGTTACAGATTGAGGTAGGCAGATATACACGACTACCTCTAGAAGAATGAATTTGCCAATTGTGTCATCAAGGAGTGGAATCCGAAGAACACTATTTTTGTCACTGTAGTGTCTTTTATGAAATTACAGGGAGATACCATTGCCTCTTTAAACAAGGCTTTGGCCTGCTACACAAGGTAATGGAATATGAGGACCAACGGTGCCTAGGGCTTTGCTTGCTAGAGCTGAAGAGACATCGGGAAAAGTTGTTGAGGAATACAACCACACAAGCTCATCCACAAAGAACAATCACAACTTTCTTTAGCCCCATCACTCCTATTGATGCTACAAGTCAATCAAGGGATACACAAATGGGCTCTTGACCAGGACATAACAAAGGAGTTACAATTGATCGGGTAATAGCAATTTGTCGTGCACGTAGGCCCCGGCCCCATGGACCATGACCTCAACAACACCCTTTTCATTGATAGATAAAAGCCATAATCTCCCGCCATCGTAGGTGCTTCCCTCGCTTTGGAGACCTTTCCATTCTGGATCGACCTATGCTAGAGATCATTCGAAGACAAAAGTTATAATACATCTAACTTGAGAATCTCACATGTGCCAAAAACCAGTGTCCCTCATCTCTTTTTATCTTATTTACTTATATTTACGGAGTAATATTTATTTTATTTTGATTTGTTGTTCTCAAAGACGAGACAACACTTACGATGTAATCTCTTGTTTGGTCTTATAGGCCATTTTGGCCTCTTAAAAGACGTTAATATATCTTTCTTTCTTTTCCTTTGTCTCAAAATAAGCCATTTCTCTTTAGATACATGATTATTATGTCTCTGTTGATGTTGGGAAAATTGGGTCGACATGAGGGTTATCATCTACCCCCGAGGAAGGCGTCAATCTATCGGTGTGATGTATTACTTTTTGTGTGGATGGACTTGAGTGTACATGGCTGAAGGTTCTTTTGTCCCTAATGACCATGTCTATGTGTGCATGCCTATTCTGGCTAGCTGTAAATGAAAAAATGTTCGTATAGTTTTGAGGAACAAAAACAAAAATTGATGTGAATCAAAACTATTTATTTAATGTTTTTTATTTTTTTAAATCTTTTAATTTTCTGCTGGTCAATTTGTTTTGGTTATTCTTTGAAAATGCTACGTTAGAGACTATCACATATCTTTCTTTTGTTATATTTTTATTTCTTCTTTTCGGAACAGAAGCAGGAATGTTGATGTCAATCAGAATCTTTTGTGTTTTTGGATTTGTTGGATATCCTTTAAACTTTATGCATTTTAATGTTTTTGGTTTTCCTTTGCAGAATATTTTCTTTGAAGATTTTAATTTATCTTCATTTTGGAAGAATGCATATTTAAATAGTATTCCTATAGTCTGGATCATATTATTTCTACTCACGATGATAGTAATTAGGAGTTGCATAAAGTATGCTATGGTTTATATGAGATTAAGTTTCATTGCCAACATTTCTTCCCCAATGTCAAGGTTGAACATATCATATGGTTGCACATTATTTAAAATGCAAACATATCATTGCATATAGTGTCTACTTGCACTTTGTACATCTTTCTTTGTTTTTTTGTGGGTTTTCACTTCACGTTTGGGGTTTCTACTATTAATATGATTACTACTAAAAAATAATGTACACAAGCATTTTATAGTGTGATGGTTATTAATACTTTTTACATGTGGCATGCAGGATCGCTCACTTGATTTCCACAAACTGTGTGCTCTTTATGCTATTACAGGTACCTATTTTTAATTTCTATAATGTGCATGCCAAAGTCTGCACAATTAATGTGTCACATGTCTAAATGTAGTACTCTTTGCGAGGAATATAATCTTGTCTAGTGCATAGCCAGTGAGAAAGAGAAAGAAAGAAAGAAATAAAGAAGGAATGGAGGAAAGAAAGAAATCTATATTAATGTCTCTTAAGAGGCAAAAATGGACTATAAATCCGAACAAGAGACCACATCTTTAAATGTTCTCTCATCTTTGAGAATGAACCAAAATAAATATAAGCTTCTATTAAAGAATCTAGATATTGAAGAACTAAAATTCTGAACTTAGATTGACTGGAACTTTTGTGTTTGGAAAATATCTAATATGGGCTTCTCCAATAAAATTCTGAACTTAGATTGACTGGAACTTTTGTGTTTGGAAAATATCTAATATGGGCTTCTCCAATATAGAGAGATCTCTGAAGTGAGTGAAGCAAAATAATTATGGTCTATGTTCATGAAGAGATCTCTTTTGGCAAAGACTCCACTTTTGTAGTCCTTGATTGACTTGTAGGATGAGTGATGGAGCTAAAGAAAGTCATGATAGTTCTCTGTTGATGAGGTGTTGTGGTTAGTTTATTGTCGTTGTTTGTCATATTCCAGTACATTGTGTAGTGAGCCAAAACCTTATTTAAAGAGATAGTGTATCTCCCACTTATTTCATTAAAAAAAGCACAATGACAGACATAACGTTCTTCTGATCCAACCCCTGATGGTACAAATAGCAGATCTGTTCTTCCTTGGACTTGCTTGCATTTTTTGTCTATCTCAATTTCAGAACTGTATCTTGTGATTTATATATGATGATGATTGGAGGGAACGCATGAACTCCAGCTATTTGACAAGCGTCTGCTTATCTGATTGTATCCTCGAAACCCCATGTTACTTACATAAATATACTACTGAAATGGAGATCAAGGATGACAGTAAAAAAACTGGGGCTAATAACTTCCAAGAATAAAAGATCACTCACTACTAAACTTGGAGAAAGGCTAACCACGTTCTTAGCCTTTTGGTGGATTATAATTGCAGAAAGCATGTTAAAAATTATGGCGAAATGGGGTCAAATGGTCATTTATTTAGCATTTAAACAGTGCAACATTGTATTGTGGGTCTTATTCTGCAATAAATATGTTTTTAGAATTGTCATACTTGTAGTTTCAATTTTTGTAATTGCAGATTTTATATATGTGCATGTGTGTTTGCATGCGTCTAGTGACCAGATGGCATATCATGACCTCTTGGTTATTTGAATTGATTTATTTACAGTGAGGTTTCACCTCAAATTCAAGTTCCTTATAATCCATCAAGTATATAGTTGAACTGATAAACAAATTATGAATGGCTTGGTAGGAGGCATCCTATTTTTGATGAGAAATTGTGATTTATATACTGCTATAAGGCTAGAGGCGATGCCATCATGCATCCTCTTCTTTCAAATACCTATCTTTCATCCAGAGGTAATCCCAAACATAGTGGTGTCACATTTCACGTGCTTTGTTAGTGCACCATGGGTCACTGGATTCTTGGCATTCATTATGTGACCTTGACTATTATAGAAAATCCACATTGGCTCTCCCCTCCAAGGAGACTACCAGGTCTTCCAATACACATTGAAGCCTCTGCTTTGCATCCAAAAGCTCAGCACTTTATACCCTATTTCCATTATGGAAAACAAGATCATTGTCTGTGTTTGATGAATCCATATCCATCACATGTCGATTCTAACAGAGACACAGGAGTCAGATATTGACTTCTGGTTTTGCACATGTCAGGCCTTGGATCACATCTTAGCTTATGGGGATGACTCAGGTCTTAAGCCACTGCACAAATCATTGTTAAGACTCCATTGGAGTTATGATCACCACCTCAGAGTTTGACATCCTGAACACCTTGAGGGATTTTGGTGCATATTTTTGTTGAGATAAATCTCTTCCTGTGTCTGTGTGACACCTTCAGCCAAAAGCAATAGTGCACAGCCTTAGATCGGCCATCTCAAATTCTGCACTTTATCTCCCCTTCATCGCATGCAGATACTCCGCATAGGAACCCATGAGGAACAGATCATTGATATAGGTGTCTTCTTCCTTGACATACACGTCCATGTTAGGGACTTAGGGAAATATGAGTCTGACATTGGAGTTGATGAGGTTTAAGGGCAATACTGTCAACATAAGAATACATGAAACAGGAAAGCTTCATTCACGTTCTCAGAGGTAGTTGTGAGAACCGTTTCACTTCTTGTGGAGCCTTAAAATACATTTGTCTCAACTGACACAACCATCCATACATAGCTCCTTAGGCCCCACTTTATAAGCTTGTTCTAACATATTCTTTGAGAATAGTCAGTCTGCAATACATTGTCAAATCAATTGTAAACTGGATATCTTTTAGCATATTGAATGTAGGAGATGTGGATGTGCTGATGAAAGGGTGAAACTTTAGTTCATTCACGTTGAATGCCTCACGCACAGCCACCTTACACTGAGTTGATCGTCAGTTGCAACTGTGCTTTCCTGCACGTAAGGCTAGTGAGTGACTTATAACCGGAAACTACGATTTTTTCTTCCGTAAATGCATGTTGGTTTTCTGCCTATCTTTTTCACACGAGTCAGATTTTATGAACAATATGGACATTCCACAACCATATTCCATGGTCAACGTAGTTCCATATTCAGCAACGTTCTTGCCATTCTCCATGGTCAAAGCATCATGAGCCATATCAGTAGTTTCTAGTCCTTTTTTGTGTGACTTCCCCTTATTCTGAGGTTTCCTGTCAGTAAATTATGCATTGCCAGGGGAATAATTGTTGGTCAAACTTGCCAGGGTAGTATGATTATCGAAGGATTTCTGGTATATGATATATTTAAAAATATTTCCATATTTTGCAGACGTTGCACTAGTTACATCATTACGAGATGGGATGAACCTTGTTAGCTACGAATTTGTTGCATGTCAAAACATGAAGAAGGGTGTCCTTATTCTGAGTGAGGTATATATAAATAGCAAAACATAAGAAAAGATTGAAGGTCTTTACCGTATATCTTGCTAGTTTCCAAGATACGCATCAGAGTATTTTGTGTTTTTTTGTTAATGGCAGCTTGCTGGTGCAGCTCAATCTCTCGGTGCAGGTGCTATATTAGTCAATCCCTGGAACATAAGTGATGTTGCTGCTGCAATAAAGGATGCGTTAGATATGTCTGAAGATGTTAGGGAAGAATGCCATCGGCATAACTTTGACCATGTCTCTTCACATACTGCTCAGTCTTGGGCCGATACTTTTGTCAAGTAAATGCAATGTCCGGCTTTTCTAGATAATGTGATGCACAATTTGTTTCCTTCATTTACACTTCTTGTAATTAACTGTCGTTGGTAATTGCATTATGCTGTTTTTTCAATTGAAGAGAACATTTGACCACATGAAACAGATGAAACAACATGATGATCTCTTTAAATTACGATAATGTAGGTAAAACCAAATATTGAAATGCTATTCTTTTTTTGGGAGAAATGAAGATTCTATTAAATAAGGCTGGTTCAGGATAGAACCTAAAATACATGATGTACCCTTAGGGTGTGGAAAGATAACTACATGCCTCACCATTGGCTGGTTTTTCTCATGGCAGTGAGTGTTACTCAAGGAGCTCAATGAAATTCCAATTTGGAGGGTCGTGTTGTCAGGCAAATATAGTTTGAAAGGACAGACTTTTGGCCTTAAGGGCGACAAAGGTCTTTCTTCTGTGAGCCATACTTAACCATTATGAGTTTACAAATTGTTTGTTACATGTATCAGATACATGTTATCAACTACTTAAAGTTGTAAAAGCCAACACATCTCTTGCTTAAGAATCATTCATGTTAAGTCTTTTACAGTTTTAGAAGAAGACCCATTTTACGTGAAACGATATTAATTTCATGGAAACATGAGATGTCTTCGTCAAACATGTCTGGAAAAATGCACTATGTATGTTTGAACTTTGTTTGTATGCGTGAATACATTTGTATACCTATAGATATATAGCCAATGTCTAAGGTTAGCGTTGATATCATCAATTCACAGCCAGAAGGGTTTGAACCCAATAGGATTCATTTTTTTCATGTGGTTTATTTATGGATGGGACCTCTACGCAGAGTTTTGGCTATGATATAGTATTGTGGATAATATTGACTAGAGTATTTTTTTCCAGCATTCATTGGTTCATTCTCTTCCAGACCATGGGGACCAAATTTACGGAAATCACAAATGGGAATGGTTTTCCCATTTCTGGGTGGTAGGTACAGTTTTGAATCTTGGAAGATGGTCATCAGATGGTTTTACATTTCTTCCAAATGTTTTTTCCAAGGCATACCCTATTTCTTTCATAAGGCAGAATAACCTGACCAGGGATCTGGAAAAGTTTTTGGGACGTTTAGTTTGGTTTGCAATGGGTCCTTAACAGGGTTTGCATTGAGGATGAGAGTATAGAGTTGGCAAGTTAGTGTGCTTGATCGAATCCATGAGGTTGTAGTGTTTTCAGCTTGACCTAGTTACATAGAATGTCATAATGAGGTTGTAGTGTTTTAATTATAAATTAGATTAACAGTGGCTATGTTGTTGAGATATTAGAAGATCACAAGGGAGTCCTTTAATTGTAACTACTGAGGCCCTAGGTTAAAGGTTATTATTATAGAGGATAGTGCCATATGTTTGAATGGAAATGATGTAGATATAGAGAATGCTTAGGTGCCATTTTCCTACCATGTAAGATGTAATGGAGACGAACATGGATCTCAAATAGGTATTTTGAAGAATTGTGCCCAGAATTGAAGATTTTCCAGCGAACACCCAGCTGAGCAGGAGGATCTGTTTATTGAAGTTTGCTACCCTATAGAAAGTCAAAACGATAACATCATCGCAGGTGGAGATTGATATTGCACTTTGATGCACTCAAAACAGCTTGCCAGCCTAAAGGATTGTACACTTAAATGCACTCAAGACAGTATTGCAGCATTGACAGTAACTAACCATGGGAAGCACAATCACTAATTTTTACATCAGTATTGCGGTTTACCGTGTAGGACAACTAGGCAGATGTGAATTTATTACTTCAGCAGTGTTAAAGAAGCAGTGGGAAACCACATTAAGTTTCTTTACTGCTCATACATACTGTGTAAAGAAGCAGCAGTGGTGTGGAACCCATGTTAGGTTTCATACTGTTCATTCATACTCTTTTTTTTTTTTTTCTATTTCAATGGCGTCAAACTATAGAAAGAGTTCTTTAAACTATTTTCCATCATAAGTTATTTGTCCTTTTAAGAGTGCCATGATGATTTCCAAAAATGCAACTGTGCAGTGAGTTGAATGATACTATTCTAGAGGCACAGTTACGGATTTTGCGCATTCCTCCTCATCTTCCTGTGGGTGAAGCTGTTACAAATTATCATAAAGCTAACAATCGATTGTTGATTTTGGTTTGTATTTAACTTGACAAGTTTAGGTTTTTAAATCTCAATCTTGCAAGGATTTAATTTGCATGACTAGTCTTCCTTTTCATTGGGCGCTCATTATGTTTCATATGTTATAGGGATTCAACTTAACATTGACTGCACAAGTTGAAGGACTAGGACGGAGAGCTCCAGATCAACTGAAGTTGCGACTGCATTCACACCTTCACGATGTTTTTGGGCTTCTTTGCAATGATCTTAAAACTACCATTATCATTCTTAGTGGAAGTGAGAGAAGTGTTCTTGACGAGGTAGCCGAGTTATTGTCCTTTGGTTCAATATTCTTTGGATTAGTCAAAAGAATGGATTATTTGCTGAGTTTTTCACTATTATCGCATGGTTCAATTATTTGTTAAAAGAATTATTCATTGGATTAGTTAAGAGAATCAATTTTCATCTTTTCCTTGAGTGCTTCAGAGTTTATGAAATAACTCATGCTCCTCTTCTAAAATATATTCAATTTTGAACATTTGTTGCAGGCCTTTGGAAACTTCAATTTATGGTTAGCAGCTGAGAATGGTATGTTTCTTAGGCATACTAGTGGAGAATGGAAAACTACCATGCCTGAACACTTAAACATGGATTGGATGGAAAGTGTGCAGGTAATGCCATGAAATCTAAGAGACATTATACCTTCTGCAATATATTGACAAGCATTTAAGCTATTTCGTGATGGAAGCTCACAATGTGATCTTCATATATAATTTATGGCAGTTCATGGTAGCGTGGGGGTTAAGTTACCTCTATAAAAATTCTGCCGTTCATGTTTTAAGTGCATATTCCTTGCATTTATTTTTCCAAGGCTGTCTCTGTATCCTGTAGCAGTAACTCGGTGTAGTATAATCACCTGTTGTAATTTCAAAGCATTTAGCATAAAACCAATATCAGCCTAGTGTGTATTAATAGAGGGTGCATGCAAATCCCTCCTCTTACAGTAGAACTGCCTTATTCTTTAAGGAAATAAGGAAATGTTGCCGATCACTATGTTTTTTCGACATTAGCATGCTGCCCCCTTGGGGGCATGTGTTGCATTGTCATTTTTCGTAGAAAATTCCTCTTCACAAGCGACATGACTGTCAGTATTATGGATCATGTTGTCCACACACACACACGAGCTTATGCCGTCACCTGGTGATTCTCCAGACTTGTCCACAGTATGTCTCTGCGATCTGTACATAGATTAACTCTATGATTTATTCTACATTGTGTGATGGGGCCTTCTCGACCATGGTTCCATCACCCTTGTGTTCAACAGGTAAAGGCCATTAGCAATCACCTATCACCAAAGGTGCTTCCCTCATTTTTGAGATCTCTCTATCTTAGATATTCCCATTTTGGAAATCTTTTGAAGGCCTTACATTTAGTTATATTTATTTTGGTTTGTTGTTCTGAAAGATGAAACTTAACATTTTAAAACATTATCTCTTGTTTGGTCTGAGAGTTCATTTTTTCATGTTAAAAGACATTATTATATCTTCCTTTCTTTCTTGAATTTTGCTCATTAGATTTAGGCACTTGTGTGATCACACTTTTGAAACTAAGTGTTGCCAGGTTCTGGACAATTTTCATAAAGTTTAAACAGTGATATTGCACAGTGAAGCTAGAGTCTCTGGTGTGGAACACAGTGATATTGCAATGGTTTGTGTGATGGATTTCCTGATCTCTTTTTATTTTACGATTTAAGTGTATTTATGTTTTGCTATTTTGCACTTTGTATTACTGCCATATCGCTTTTTGAAATTAGTATTCACATTATTAGGATCTTTCAGAGTATAATCTCTTTCAATATTTTTACCATAAGAGGCCAGGTCATTTTTTGCTGTCTATGGATTCTAATAATGATTAGTTTAGTAACCTCAGAAGCAAGTTTGATCTCAACATGTGTATTAAATTTATATTATCTTGCAGCCTGTTTTCGAATATTTTCTTGAAAGGACACCACGCTCCTATCTTGAAATTCGGGATACATGTTTGGTGTGGAATTACAAAAATGCAGGTTTGTTCTTAGAGATGTTCCTATCAAATCTCGGAATATAAGAGCATTGATTGTTTCTTAATATAAATACTTGACTTTTTGCAGATGTGGAGTTTGGTAGACTACAAGCAAGGGATATGCTGCAACATTTATGGACTGGGCCCATTTCTAATGCTTCAGTTGATGTTGTTCAAGGTACTCGATCAGTTGAAGTTCGTCCTGTTGGTGTTTCAAAGGTATGATATCCTGCCTCATAAACATATCCGTCTGCAATTTAGGTAGGTAACTTATGCAAAACAAGTAAAACGTTTCTGAAAACAAAACGGCAGGGCACATATGATGAAACCAACAAAACTTCCTACAATCTGAATGTAAACAATATCTAACAACAGAATATTGCGTATATTGTGCTAATAACCACATAATTTGGTGGATTCGTCTCTCTAGACTGATGTATTGGTAAAGCTTAGTAAATTTTCTTTTCTTCTCCTTTTCATGCCTAAGTCACCCATAAGGTTTCCAACCAAGCAACTGGATATTACATGAATCTAAAGCAATGCTGTTAATAGAAAAGATTGGTTTTCTTTGTTTGTGTTATGATTTTTTGGGATTCTTTTATGTGTGGATTTGACATATACATTTGTTATTTGACAACGAATTCTGTGATGTGCATAAATTATGCAGTCAATCGTGCATTTCCTGAAAATTTCAGTAGAAGCTTTTTGTGTGCATGCATTAAAGTTCCCACCTTTTCTGTATTGGTAAATTCAAACCGTGTTATGAAGTTATATATCATTGCCCTGTTCTATGTAGTGGATGCCTTCTTAATTGATGTCCCCTGTAATCAGTGTCAATTTAGCATGTTATAATGTCCACTGTCCAGGAAACCATTCTGTTTAAAACCCCTTATAGGCCAACAGACTCCCAAGTGATTGTATGGTAAAAAGCCAAATTCAACTTGAAAGGATGTCATTCTATCAATAAGTTTCTTGATTTGACCCAATAATATCAATTCTTTTTACCACCTTACCTTCTTTCTTTAAAAGGATAAGCACATCTAATGCCACTTTTTGTGACCATCCTTCATTCTAATTGTTAAGTATGAGTTTAAATGATTAAATATATATCGAACATATTATTGATTACCACTTTGAGATGCAGGGTGCTGCAATAGATCGCATTCTAGGAGAAATTGCACATAGGAAACGGATAACCACACCCATAGACTATGTCCTATGTATTGGACATTTCTTGAGCAAAGTAAGTCAATTCAAAAGTATTTCGAAAAACTTTTCCACACTATTTCTCTAGAAGAATGGAAACAAGCAAAGCTTCTGTTGTTGATTCAGGATGAGGACATTTATACATTTTTTGAGCCTGAGCTTCCTATGGCATTTGAGAGAGAAAATAACTCAGATGGAAGACATACTAGCAACAGGAGGACAGGGCAAAAGGCAGTTGAAAGAGCTACCAATAAAAGTGGAAGCAAATCAAGTGGGACGTCTACAACCAAACTGATCAATTCTAACAGCGCTAAATCGAACGGAGTGCGGTCGAAAGGAAACATCACCCAATCATCTGTCAATAGTGGCAGCCCAAGAAGTAGCAATAAGAAAGAGAAGTCATTCATAGAAGATGAGATGGTGAGGCAAGAAGGCTCATCTGTTCTCGATCTTAGAGGTGATAATTACTTCTCTTGTGCTGTTGGGCGCAAGAGATCTAATGCTCGTTATTCACTTCCATCCTCCGAAGAGGTTGTCTCTTTCCTTAAACACATTTCGGACAGTTGCAAAAAGTGAAGAGTAGCAAAGGCAGTTCAAAGTTCTGTAGTATATATTTAACATTGACCTATAGGTATGTAATATGATGCTCATTTGATTGTCTTTACTTCCTGTGTACCTTCAAATGGGGTTTTTCCTATTGTAAGGTCTTGTTGTATAGCATAATGGATATTGGAGACTTGCAGGGCCATTTGACGGGAATGCAATTAAAACTCCTCTTTCTTTATGTATTAGTGAGTGTTGGCTCTAATCATAAACTCAATCAACCCAATGATGCCAATGCATAACTCATGAACAAATATTTAAAATTCCCATGTACAAGGGTTCTTGGGTTGATTGAGCATCAATCAAAATAATACCTTGTTCCATTTCTTATCTAGAGTACTTTGTTTGTTCCCTCTTTAAATTTTATTGTTGAAGCTTGTTGTGCCTTTGAATTTTCCAAAGGTTTCAAAGTCTAAAGAATTGCATTAAACATGACTAAACCTACCATAACTAAAAGTACCTATGTTTTTGGCCCTGAAAATTAAGGATAGCCAAATTTTCATCATTAAGGATTCTTTGGCTTTACTTCATGAATGTGCCTGTTCTGTGTAAACGATTGGTCTTATTTGATGTATACATGATCCCAAATTACTACAAAGTGAAGGTTGGCTATGAAGGTGTAGTTTTTCACTATGCATGTCGCCAATGAATGTATCTAAAGCTATCAAATACAAGAATGCAGGAGTAAGGTCTTGTTAGTAGAAATTTGAACAATTGTGTGATTGTGTGCATGGTGCAAATTTTCTAGAAGTGAACGTATGTCAAAACATTGGGTGTGATCTTGTGGATTGATTATTGACAAATACATGAATGAAGGGTATACTTGCAACATGGTGCAAACAAACCTTTTAGAAATGATCTTATGTCGAAAAACTTTGTATGATTTTTTGAATAGTTTACTTGTGGCACAACTAATGATGTTGTGAATGCAAGAGAATATTAGCATTTGCATGAGGAAATTAAGTTCAAAGGTACAATGATTAAGATTAAGATTAAAGATCTTGATAAAATGGTCCTAAATGTATATCATGGATTTCTTCCGGGCTGAGTTAGTGCCAAATGAATTCAAGCGAAAGATTTCTATTACTGGTTGACTTGAATATATTGTGTACGTTTTCATGAGCCCTTTATTGTTGTTCTAACTCTCCAGGAGCATGCAAACTGCTAGTTTCTCCTAAAACAAATGGTTTGGAAACAATAGTAGGTGGACGCCATTTCCTTGTAGTTATTGAGATCAAAGAGGATTGTCTCCTTGGGAGGGGCAAGGCTTCTAGGTTAATGATGATAGTTTCTCATCGAGATGGTTGTCTCGAAGCATCGAAAAAGAAGAGAATGGAGATGGTTCGGCCGCACAAAAATATCCTTGTGATGATTGAAACAACGCATGAATGTTCTCTTCCGGCATATCAACGAAACAAAAGCTTTCGAGGTCTGGAAGGATGTTTTGAGGCTCCAGTCTTTCTCCATTTCACGGTCCTAGTTCTCAAGAGTTATCACCAAGGAAAGAAAGAAAGATATATTAACGACTTCAAATTTAGCAAAATGAGGCTTTTGGGAGATAATGAGAAATGGAAATACCCCTTCCATTTTTCTTGATCTCGCAGAATGCCCCCTCTCCCTGTCTTGTCAAAAATGTCCGTGTGTTCAGATAGGGAGGAGATAATCCCCTGTTAAGGTATTTCCTTCCCATTACAGAGGGTTCTACATGACACTAAGTTGTAGTGGTACCGGATCTCCTATAGTATCTTCGGATAAATACGAGCAGTGATTTTTTGATGGAATTATTGGCTTCTTAACATAGTTTGTTGATATAATATGAGGCATAATCTACTTGATGATGATGATCATCACCATCATCACCATCGACATCATTATGTTTCAGTATCTTTGTAATTCATAGTCAGAGATGTATCCAAAATTTGCTACTACATTCAAATTTGTGAAAGAATCCAAAACTTAATTATGTACATATCTATCACTATTATACTCATTTTTTTGTCAGGGAAGAGGGCAGTCCCCATTTCGAAAATATGCATTCATTCACATGTTCTCATTTCAGATGTATATCTTGATGCATCTCAGCAGAGATTAGAGTAATAAAGAAAGGTGGGATTGGTTTTGAAAGTGCCAAATAGTATAGTAAAAAACAGAACAAACTTAGCATATGTTTGTAATTCAGGATTACATCCATCTCCTTGTAAAAAGAAGAGACAAACCATTTAGTTGGAACCGTAATTTCATGTGCATTTTCTCCTCTCAGATACATAATCTCCATGCATGTAAACCTGAGATTGAAATTCTAGAGAGAGAACTGATTGCTTTTGAAGCTATAGTCCCGCTCTCTGTTGAAAGTTGTATCTCTATCTTGCAACGCTGCAAAAATGAGAAGAACTTAGCTTATGCTAAGCGAGTTTACAAACACATGTGTGATTATCATTTTGAGACAAAGAAAAAACTTGGGAGCTATATAGTGGCTATGTTTACAGAATGTGGAAGCATGACAGATGCTCGGTTGGTATTTGATGGGTTAATTTTACGAAATGATTATTCTTGGTTCTCCCTTCTACAAGGCTATAATGATTATGGACAGTCTGAGAAAGTTGTTGAACTACTACCTAAGTTGAGAGAGGATGGTTTATGCCCATCTAGCTATACGTTTCAAGCTTTACTGAAAGCCTGTGGAAGGCTAAAATGCATTGAAATGGGTAGACAAGCTCATGCTGAGATTGCCAAAGAGGGATTGGATAAAGACCCTTTTACTGGAAGTAATTTAGTTGACATGTATGTGAAATGCGGCTCACTTACTGAAGCAAGAGAAGTGTTTGATGAACTTCTTGATCAAGATGTTGTGCTATGGACGGCTTTACTATCAGGTTATAGTGAAAATGGGTTTTATGCTGAAGTACGTGCTTGTCTTGCTCAGATGCGTTATGAGGGTGTATCTCCAAATCCAGTTACGTATATATGTGGCTTGAAAGATTGTACAAGTATACCTTATATTCAAGAATTGCATTTGGAAATTGTGAAGCAAGGACTTGAGAGAGATTCTTCCTTGGGCAATGCATTGCTAGATGTGTATGCAAAGCAGGGTTGGCTTCCCGAATCGGTGCATATTTTTTCAGGTTTGCAGGTCCAGAGCATAGTATCATGGACTTCTCTCATCAATGGACATGCAGAGCATGATGCTGACGAGGAGGCTTTATACTTATTCGAGAAAATGCAACATATAAATGATGTTGTTCCGGATGTCTTTATATTGGCATTGGTGCTGAAGTCTTGTGGAAATGTAGGAGCATTAGAGAAGGCAGTGAAAATGTACTGTCAGGTTGTGAAGCTAGGGTTTGAAAAGGAGCCTTTTGTAGGCAATGCTTTGATCGATATGTATGGAAAATGTGGCTTGCTTGTAGAAGCACAAAAAGTGTTTGATAAGATGCCAATCCAAGATGTGGTTTTATGGAGTGCACTCATTGGAGGGGTTGCCTTTGAAGGTGAGATAATGCGCGTCTTTGATTTGTTTGAAACGATGCTAATGAAAGGGATACAACCAGACAAGATAATATTGCTCAGCATTCTCACCATGTGCACTCATGCTGGGCTTGTCAATGCTGGCACCTTATATTTTGTATCTATGAAAGAAGAATTTGGCATTTCTCAATCCATTGAGCACCATAATTGTATTGTTGATCTTCTTGGTCGAGCTGGTCGGTTGCATGAAGCTGTGGCTATGCTAGAAATTATGCCCATTCAACCCAATCTTATTACATGGGTTACTTTGCTGGGTGCTTGTCGGAATGAAGGTAATGTCGAGCTTGGGAGAAATGCATTGAGATGTGCACTCAAGTTACAAAGGAAACACTCGGGGTCACTTCTGCTAGCCATGCAAATGCTTAGGCATGAGAGATAAGCTGAAAATCTTGAAGCGATTCTTCTTACTGTTGTGGTTGCATCTCTTATCAAGAAAACAAATCAATGCAACATCATGATGTTCTCTACCATATTGTAAATGACTTGGAAATCCATTCCATTGTGGATAATTAGAAAGTCGATCACTAAATATTGTGAGATAAATAACAATAGAACCAACTTTTGTAGAAGGTCTTGCTTGGTCCTGATCCTTTATTCGCAAATCCTAGACATTACTCGAACCAAACTTTGTCTGAGATGGTTGCACATCGTTACACATCCACACTTTTGATCTTATCATCAAAATATCATATATCATAATGAATCCTCTTATACCAAGGATTTTATATTCTTAATGCGGGAATCACACTTATTTTAGTGATGACTCATGTCAAGATAAAAAAGGTCACAACATTTTTTTCCTTGGGTTATTTAAGTGTAGTTAAATACTGAGATCCAGATGTTGGACCTCATAATTAAAACTTCCTGATCAAATACCTCCATCTATTTAGTGATGACTCAAGTCTTGGATATTAGCCTTTCAGTGTCGGAGATTAGCCTTTCTGGTTAATGCATGAGGAAGAGTGAGTTTATTCAGAAGTGGGAGACAATATATTACATGTCATCACATTGCTTAGTGTAGATGCATGAGGTTAGATTAATCAAAGGACTAACCTAAAATGTAAAAATATATTATATGATCATATGCTAACCTTAAGTGTGTGTGTGTTTCAAGTGCCAATAAATGAGTATTCAATTTAAGGGTTTTAGTTTGAGATAATGCAATGAAATAGTTGTTTTGAAAAACGACTTTACAAATTACTTTCCAAATTTCAAGGATAAAAAAGATATAGCCTTAAGGCTATTCTAAAAACACAAAACATGATAAAAAAAATGTGGTAGCAAAAGTACCTAAACGATAATCAGGATGATATCATAATGCTGGTTTCACATATTGACTTTCATCTTGCAGCTCTGAGTGAGAGGATTGGTTGAAAACAACTATTATTTGATGTAATGTGTATCCAAATTTAATTACAATTGAGCTGAGGTGCATGTCACATAAACATGTCTTTTTAAAATGTGCAAAGCCTATGGTAATGTCCATATATACATGTCTAGTCCATAAATGAGTATGGACGAAGGCCCAAGAATAAATACCTGCCACAGTCTATAGACAAATATTTTACACCTATATACTAGTCTTGAAACTGTATCGTGAGACCTGAATGATGTTTAACACTCCCAACATGATAATTTGGTTTGGTTGAGCATAGACCTCTACCTTGAGGGTGGTTTCTATACAAGGTGAGTTATGATATCATCTCTTTCCTCCCTTTATTTCATATGTATTCCCTCAATGTATATCCATTAGATATCCAATTACGCTATGATTCCTTTGGCAATCATAACAACGGCATTCCTCCTGCTTGATATGCTCCCAATTGCTTTTGTGCCATTTAATCCCATGACCTCGTCCACTTTGAGGAATATGAATTATCTCTATTGTCATAAGATAAAATCAGCCATCATTACCTAACATAACAAAGCATTATTCATCATCTATCATGCCTCATTTTTCATTCTCAAAGCTTCTAGTTTATTGGCTTTTGCGTGCATGTCGGCAGCTGCATATATATTACTCATGCATACATATATGGAATCCGATTTTCCGTGCAACTGCAATGAACACTCGAATGCCCATCTCCCTAGCTCTACATTTACTGATTTTTGACAAGCACTTAAGAAGGTTCTTAGCATGTGCAGACGGTGGGAGTATGGTACCTCCTCAATAAACAACATTGCTTTATCAAAGTGCCCTGCTCTACTAAAAAGATCTACCATGCATGTATAGTGTTCTGGAGTTGGCCTTATACAATAGACATTGCTCATCATGTCAAAATACATTTGTCCCTCCTCTACTAATCCCCCATGACTACATGCATTCAGGAGGATGAGAAATGTCACATCATTTGGTACTGTACTTTCTACTATCATTTTGTTGAATAAATAAAAAATCACTTTGGTATGGCCTAGTTGAGCATATCCAGCCATCAATGTATTCCACAAGACCACATTCTGCATATGGAGCTCATCAAAAAGTTCATGTGCTTTATCTAGTGCACCACATTTAATATACATATCCATCAATGCGGAGGCAAGCACAAAACTTTTCTTCAATAAACCACTTTTTGTGACCTCAATATATATCTTTTCACCTTCTTCAACAGATCCCATATTTCCACAGGCTTTCAAAAGGCAAGCAAATGTGAAAGCATCCGCAATGAAACCAGCAGCTCTCATCCGTTTAAAGCATCTCAGAGCTTCGTGGCCAAATCCATGTTGAGCATATCCAGCAATTAATGAGGTCCATGAGATGACATCTCGTACCAGAAGATCATCAAATGCCTCTTGTGCTTTATCAACCAAACCAAACTTGGCATACATATCAACTATTGCAGTTCCTACCATGGGATTTCTTTCCAATAATCCTTGCACCTTGATCTCAGCATGTATTTCTTTACCTTTCTCGACAAGTCCCACACTCCCACAAGATTTCAAGATGCAAGAAAATGTGATCACATCAGGGCCAAAACCCTCTTCTTGCATTTGTTTGAAGCACTTTAAAGCTTCATCACCACGCCCAGATTGGGCATATCCAGCAATCAGTGCATTCCAAGATATGGCATTCCGTCCTGGAAGATCATCAAATACTTCTTGTGCTTTCTTTAACATTGCACACTTGGCATACATGTCTACCAATGTGGTTGCAAACACAATATTCATTCTGAGTAAGCCTTCTCTACATACCTCGGAATGAATCTCTTCTCCCATTCTTGACAATCCTATACTTCCACAAGCTTTTAAGATGCATACAAAGGTAATGGCATCAGGGAGGATACATTCCTCTGCCATCCATCTAAAACTATTCAAAGCTTCATCGATTAATCCATATTGCACATAACCAGAAATCAATGCATTCCAAGTGACCACATTTCGAGCTCGAGATTCGTCGAAAACTTCCTGTGCTTTTGCAACAGTTCCACATTTCATGTACATGTCTACCAATGCATTGGTGAGCATAACATCGTTTTCCAATAATCCTTGCTTTCTAAGCTCTATATGCATCTGCTCTCCCTTATCTACTGATCCGATAACAATACAAGCCTTCAAACAACAGATAAAAGTGACTTTATTTGGCGAGAAACCCTCTCTTTTCATACATTCGAAGCAAGTTAGAGCATCATGGCCAAGTCTATGCTCGACATATCCAGAAATAAGTGCATTCCATGAGACGACGTTTCGACCCAGAAACTCATGCAGCACTTGTTTTGCGCTAGAAAAAGACCCACATTTGGCATACATACTAATAAGGGCATTGTTGATATAAACATCTCTCTCAAGAAATTCACGTTGTTGGATGAGTTTTCTGTGCAGCGTGATACCTTTCTGCAAGTCTTTATGTCTACTGCAAGACTTTAGAGCATCTAAGAAAACACTATTATGTTGAAGCGAATCTGCCTTTCTAGGTTTCTCCTGTTTCAACAAGGGGACTTGATCTAGAAATCCATCTTCTGACAGAGCTTCCTTTCTGGGACTTGGATCCTTCTGCAGAGCAAACAATAGGGCTTCATCGTGAGTCTGGTTGAAAGAACAAGAAGAAGGAACAGTGAATTGAAGGTGGTCTGTATTGAGATGGTGATTACCTTGCTGTGGTTGGAGAAACAGGAAGGGGAAGAAGAAGAAGAACACAAGCTGTGGCAGGCGATTGAAGACCAAAACATCATTGAATTGGGAAGTATAGTGTTGGTCAAGGAGATTGGGGCTCTGTTCCGGCCTTTATTTACTTACATGGAAACCCCGGAACATTTGGAGGCAAAACAATCAATCGGGTTAAAGAGCTCCCATGCCTGTATCATGTATGTGTGGAGATAGAAACAGAGCATATGTATACAGTCTAATAATACATATACACATGCACATACATACATACATACATATACTTACACATATACATACATACATACATACATACATACATACACACATACATAAATACATATGGATGTATTTGTGGCATGTAAAAAGCAAAGGCAAAAAAGAAACAGTTAAATTTGAAAACGTCGATTCCTACTTTGTTTATTATGTATGAAGGAAGGAAAAATGAAACATAATTAAATCTTCACATATGTATATGATACAAATTTACAACAAAAAAAAAAAAGCAAAGGGGAAAAAAGAGAGCAAAGGAGACTACCATATGATCATATGAAAGTTTATGACAGAGAAAAAAGCAGAGTAAAAAAAAAGGAGAAGTTATGAAGAAAAATAAAAGATGTTGTATGAGACAGTTCTATGAAGAAGGGGGGGAAAGGAGAGAAAGGCAGAAGTTAATTTGTGACATAGGAAAAAGCACACACAAAAAAAAGAGCAAAGCAAAGCAAAGGAGACTAAGTAGCTCTATTTAAACGCTGCTCAATCCTGCACTGATCTTCCATTGCATTTCCTTCCACTCCACTCCAGCTACAAAGATCACAAACAAACACTCCACACATTCAACTAACAGAACATACATGGCTTCTTCATATTCATACACCACCACTTCCAGATCAGTAGCTCCACCCACCTTGCTGCTACTGCTGATTCAGTTCCTCCTCCTCCTGCTAGTGCCATCCATCATTATAAGGCCATGCTCCTCCTACAGCACCGGCATGCCCATCTCGGTGCCCGTGTCGGTCGCCCAAGACGGCCGCGGATACCTCGTCAATGTCACCATGGGCCGTCCGCCATCGGTCAAGCCGGCCACCCTCCTCCTCGACACCGGGAATGACTACACTTGGGTAGCTTGTGACCCCAACCACGCGCGCTCCGGCCCCCACGCCTCCGTCCCCTGCGAATTCCAGCACGTCTCCTGCCACTCCTCCCTCTGCAACTCTCTCCAATCCTACGGCAGGCAGTGCAATCCCGACGATTGTGTGCTGACCATGCAATACGGGGACGGAACCTCCCTATTCTCGTACCTCGCAATCGATGTGATCAACATCGGGAACCGCACGAGGGTTGCTGCGTTCCCCTTTGGTGCAGCCACGGTCGTGTCATCCGCCTCCATGGACGGCTACTTCGACGGCCTTTTGGGCTTGGGGAGGGGCCCCTTGGGCTTCGCCGCAGCCACCGAGCCCGATTTTGGCGGTGTCTTCAGCTACTGCCTGCCGTCCGCCCGTGCCAGATCTCAGCAAGGCTTCTTGCAGTTTGGTGGGGATGGCTACTATGCGGGCCGCAAGGGGTGCATCCGGTTGTCGGCCGTATCGCCCACGCTCAGCCCGGCCTTCTATGCTCTTGATTTGGTGTCCCTCGCGGTCGGCAACACCTCGCAAGCACCCAGGCGCCCCGTCATTGTCGACTCCGGCACCGTGTTCTCGAGCCTCGAGCTGTCCCTTTACGGGGCTATCCGAGATGCCGTCCGCTCGAGCATGGATCATGTCTTCCAGCAAGCGCCCCCCGACCTGTCCAACGGCCTCTACATCTGCTACTACAGTAATGGGCGACCTCTCGACAATTCCTTCTTCGACAATGCCAATGTCACAGTCCCGCGTATCGTGTTCGAGTTCACGGATGGTGTGTCTTATGGGCCCCTCACTATCGAGCAGATGTTCTTCCAGGAGGAGGCTGTTGCCAACACCACGAGTTCGGCCAAGTTTTGCTTAGCATTCTCGGGCATGAATGGCCCTTTCTCTGTCCTAGGGAGCTTTCAACAACAACACAATCTCTTCATCTTCGATGCCGTCAAGTCTGCTGTCTGCATCGACCAAAGTAGAAACTTGTGCTAGGATGCATAGGCCTCTGCATATATATTAGACTTATGTATAATGGATTGAATATTAGGTCTTGGTTAATTAATAATAGGGTTTGTTTAGAAATGCTCTTAGAGTTTTAGGGTATCAGTAGTGATCGAACCATAATAATACAATAGGTCATTTCATATAGGATTTACTCTTAAGCCAAAGAAATTGAATCATTTTGTAGTCTGTATGCTAGCAGCATTCAGACAATCTAATGAATAAATCTATTCGCATTTTATACACTGATCTAACAATAATACAATCCATCACTTTTGGGAAAAACCCCTTCCATTTTCATGTAATAATTTTCCAGAATGCCCTTAAGGTTTTCGTTATTTCCCTCACGTAGTACAACGCCTCCTCCCTCTCTTCATAAGCATGCCATAAAAGATCATCTATCCGAATGAATCTTCTTATATACATACCAAGCATTTTATCCTTAATGTGGAAATTTAGCAATCTTGGTAATCACACTTATTTTAGTAATGACCCAAATCTAGATAAAAAAGGATCACAGCATTTTGTTCCCTAAGGATACTCACACGTAGTTAATACTGAGTTGCACATACTGAAGCTTATAATTAACTAATAATGAAATAAATACATATGTTTGTGATGTCTTTCAGGTAAAGTTTTAAACCCAATGTAAGTAACATTCAGGTAAGTCTTGGATATTAGCCTTTGAGTTTTGGAGATCAGCTTTTCTCGTTGATGTGTGAGGAAGAGTTAGTTTTTAAGATTATATACTAGAAGTGAGAGAACATGGCATTATGTATCATCACATAGCTTAATATAGATGCATCAGCTTACAGTGAAAGAATTACGTTTACATTAAGTTTGGGGTTGTTCAAGCAGGCGTGCACATAAATGAGTATTCAATTTATTAAGAGTTTTAGTTGTCAAGATCGTGCAATATAATCATTGGTGCTTAAAAATATTACTTTACAAATTACTTTCCAAAATCCAATGCTAAAAAACACAGAAAATGACAATAATAATGCCGTAGCAAAAGTACCTCAACAAGAATCCTGATGATATGATACAAGCCAATGTTGGTGATAATATGTTTCACAAATTATGATTTGTTTATTGCAGCCTTGAGTGAGAGGATTGTGGAAAGCAACATGATGTCTTTTTTGCAAGTATGCAAAGCTTATGGTAGGTAGTACACATATACATGTCTAATATTTAAATGAGCATGGAAGACAGCCCATGAATAATTATTTGTCAGATTCTTTAGGGCTCTTCATATTTTTAGGGATGATGGAATATTAGGTTTGTTTAGGAATGCGCTTGGCATTTAGGGTATAATTATGGATCAAACAACAATATGTTGATAGAATAGGCACTTCATATAGGGTTTACTCTTAAATCAATAAAAGTGGATCATTCTGTAGTCGGTCTAGCATATTGACAGAGTATCTAGAAAAACTCTCGGCATATTAAAGATCATACAAATAATAACACAATAGGGCATTTCGTAAAGGCCTTATTAGTGAAAGTCAATCTTTTCGTGGCCTGTGGAGCAAACGAAGATTATTCATAAATTTGTAACGTACACCTTTTCATTTATTTGTTATATGCAACGAGCTCGACCAAATCGCAGTCATTCGCAGAGATGAAGCAAGGAAAATTAGAGAATCGAAAGGAAGTCATAAGCATATATGCATAATTTGATTTTGCAAGAGGGTCATACATGCTTGCTTGCTTGTTGCTCAAGAACATTAAGATGCTGCAATGTCCATACATTTATAAACCTAGATTTTAAGTATCCATATACCCAAATGGGCTGTTTATACAGAGACACACCCAAATAGCCATATATTTATGGAGTGTTTGTTCCCCCATGTAATGTTATTGCAGTAGCCATGGGTGATGGAGAAGCTCTTCCAGATGAATCCTCATTTGGGGATCTGGACACAGCATCCACTTGATAAGACCCCGCACAGGCTTCGACAGTCTTGTCCAGGCCGGGACGCGAGAGAGTCTCCGCCAGTGCGTGCCCATTAGCAAGCCGAAGGCAGACGGGTCCGCACGGCAGCCATACGGAGGGATATGTCCGGTTAACGCCTCGAGGAGGACCGCGCCCAAGCTCCACACATCGGAAGAGGTGCTATAGATGCCAGAGATGTCGGCTTCCGGGGCGATGTAGCAGCGGGTGCCTCTACCTGGGGCCGATTCGGCATAATGGGCACCCTCAGGAAGGACCAATCCGAGGCCGAAGTCCGCGAGGACTGCCGAGCCGAGGCAACCAGGCTCCCGGAGCAGAATGTTGCCGGGCTTCACGTCGAGGTGCAGGACATTGCGGTCGTGACAGAACTGGAGGGCCATCGCGATGGGGCGGACGAAGAGCAGGGCCTCTCTCTCGGCCATCCTCATGGATGGATCCATTCCTTTCCTGAAGTCCAGGAGAGTGCCACCATGGCAGAAGTCCATGGACATGGCTGCTTCACCTTGAGTGTTATTACTGTACTGACTGTAGCCATTGACAGGTCGAGAGAAATGGAAATGGAAGCCAAGGGCCTTGACGATGGGTGTTGATGGGGAAGCTTGTTTGGAGAGCATCATGCTCATCGCCATTTCCATTTGAGATTCAGGAGGAGGTTGGGGGCAGTAGCCTTCAGATGCTTTGTCTGCTGAGAAAGGTGCTTTGAAGACCTTAAGTGCGATGAATTGCTCCTGCGCATCGCCATGAACACCATTCCTTGTATTCTTCCTGTTTGATTTCTTCTTCGCCTTGTAGACTCGGCCATAGCTTCCTTCTCCGACTAGGCCCAGAATCTCGAACCCTGGGATGTGGAAATCTAGGGTTTCATCCGCACCACTACAGATTTTGATATGATCGCAACAACTTCCTGTTGCTGCTGCTGCTGATGATGATGATGATGATGATTGTTTGTGAATAATCCCATGATGATGATGATAATCATCAGTATCGCGATTTGAATTCAATGGATGAATTGGTCTCAGAGATGTAAAATTTACATCTGAATCTGCTTCGACATGAGCACCACATTGCATGGTCTTCAATCTCTTCATTTCGCCACCATGGAGCTCTTCACTCTGCATCACCATAGCCACCATGGTTTGCAGATCGAAAGAAAATGGGGGTAATGTATGTATGTATGTATGTATGTATGTATAGGATAGGATAGTACAGTAGAGATGGGAGGTCCGTTTTGCGTTTTTTCCTGTCTACTCAGTTTGCGTTTGCGTTTGCGTTTCCTTGGCGTTTCCGAGAAGCTCTGTTCCCGTTTCGCGTTTCCTGCTCCAAGAGCCACACATGTTTTTGTTGTTTCTTTTCAATGTCACTAGACCATGGGTTCTTGACCCTAGGCTCCAGAGTCCAGACTTTGCCTCACACATACAATTCCCCGTCGCACAATTTCCTCTTCCAACCTATACATTACTTTGTCTGTCTCCATTGCGAAAATCGGGTGTTACCCAGGCATGGGATAAGTTCGTTTGACTCGATTCTCCTTGAATCGTTTGCCGTTTCTTATGTATCTATCCCTGTTGTTCGATCAGTAAGAGAGCTTCACTTGTGGGAGGGCAGATTTTCTTGACCACCGCATGTATGGCTCATGATACTTTTAAAGGTGTGATTTTTCTTCCCATCGAGCGAATTGTGCAATGACTTGATTTCTGAGGACACGCTTATATAAACCCTTCATCGGATGTAGTTATTGCCTATTCATGACACATGATATGATGCGTTCCTGATCGAGGCAGGGTCAAGTAAAATATTTTAGGAGGTTTTTATTGCGATGAAGTTTGTAAACACTTCTTCAAGGCTTGCGTGTCAAGTGGAAGCCCGAAAGCTACCTCTGGAGTTATGTTAGAAAGGGGCTCATAAGCCCAAATTACTTGCTTGATCATGTGCATCCTCCTCTCATGTGTATTTGGGTACCATTTTACAAATAGGAGCGGACTTACCATGAGAAATGTGGGTGTTGTGTCATGGTTTGTTGTTGCCCGTTCTATTACTATGGCTACCAATGAGCACATTGCTTGGCATAGAACCACACTATTTGGATGAGAATGTTGTGGATCTTGGGGTGCCACTCCTTGTGTACATCATGCATTGGTTAGTATAATTTGAGTGGTTTTCTTCATGTGATTAAGAGATCTAAGTTTGGGATGGGTATGATTATTTAACTCCAGACTCTACCCCAAGATTTGTGAATTGGGCCTAGCAAATTAATACTCATATGAAAATTGAGGCTAGAATTGTTGGTTAATTGTCTCTCATTTAGTATATTTGCTTCTAAGAGCCCTCTCTCAATGGTGTCTTTCATCTAACCCTAGCTAGTGGGCATCGTGAACAATTTGCATTGAAAGTTTCTATTTGGCTACCATATGCTCCGTTGCACTAGCTCTTTGCTTATACCTTTCAATTCTAGGAGAAGGTCTTGCCTTTGCATATCTAAGGTGCATACAACATTGCCAAAATCTCTAAAGGTGGATGTCGCTCATAGTCTAGAGAACAAGTGTCTTGGGATTCCTAACTCAAATTTACTCCCTAAACCCTTAGTCATTGGTAAACAAGACTCTTCCTGCTGTGGTTCAATTTTTGTGGTCTCAAGGTTAACTGTAGGCATTGGGTAGTCCATGAACAGAGTTGTTCATGATGTATTGTATCAAGCCATCTTGACAAGGACTTGTCAAAGTTGTGAAAAATGACAATTAGTCATAGAAATCACGAGTTGTACTAGAAGTTGTCCACAAAATTTGTAGAATTGCCACTTGTTTACATTGTGAATAAATGACGACTCTCTGAAATATCCACTTGCCAATGTTGTCAACAAAGAGAGATTCACCATAATCACCGGTCATCAAGATTGTGAAAATAGAGATTAACAATCTTGACTTTGACAAGCTGACCAGCCTCGAGGATTGTTTCAACTCTTTAACTTTAACTCTTTGACGAGGACAAGGGATTACTTAATAACAAAATGTAAGATTCCAAGACCATTAGATTATATTAGGAATATTCCAAGAGTAAAGTGAGATGTGCCTAGTTCCATTACTTGAGTCTCTTGAATATGAGGTGGCCCAAGTTACATAAGAATGGGTGGTTTAATGATATCGTTATATTTGAATAGCCATTAGATGAATCATGAATGTAGTGAGTATAGATTGACCATCTTTTATGCGAGGTGGAATTTCCTAGGATCAAATTGTCTCAACCTTTTTCTAACTTTGGTGACATCGATTGGGATACCGCATGACAAAGAATTCTAACTCTAGTCAAATTTACATTTCTCAAACTTTTGATATTTTAACAAAGTTTGGTGAGGATGAGGCATGCATGGTCGTTTTCTTCTTGATTTTACAAGAAAATAGATATTATCCAAATACATTACAATGAGCTAATCTGTGTACTCTTAAACAATATTCATGATATGTTGGACAATGGTAGGAGCATTGAGGAGGGCATTGTCATATACAAATGTCCATTGCGTATGTGGACTGTAGTTTTCCATTCATCTCAAGGTTTAATGCAAAGTAGATTTTAGGTGCCATTAAGTATGATGTTGGAGATGACTTGTCTAGTTAATTGCACTTATTGATATTGATTTGTTGAATAGGGTGGAGACCCCCACTGCTAATAAATAGGAGTTGACAACAACTTGGCTCAAGCCGAAGTTGGCTCAACTCGATGAAAGATTAAGCTTCCTTAGCCGATGTGAGTTTGGTGTGGTTTGGCTTGAGCCTTGCCAAACTGGTTGGGCCAAACTTGTTCTGAAACCAATTGAGGGATCATTTCGGTTTAGGTTCGAAAGGTTCTAAACCAATTAATCGGAAACCGAACAATTGTCAATTCCTATTAATAAAGACAATATGAAACAATGTGATTTGCGTATTTATAGGTTTTGGGAGCATGCCCCTTTCTTGAATCATGATAGGGATGAGCGGAGTACAAAAGTGGTGTATTTATTATAAATCATCATTTTCAAAGTTTGTGAAAACCTAGAGCCTAACTCTTATAAAAGTATGTATTATTGATTACATAAGTGTATAGAACTATGTGAATCGAGTTCCCTAGAACGACCAACACAACTTATAAACTTGGAGTGATACTTTCCCAAGGATCACCACTAAGTGTAAGGGGTCAAGTATGTATTATTGATTACATAAGTGTATAGAACTATGTGAATCGAGTTCCCTAGAACGACCAACACAACTTATAAACTTGGAGTGATACTTTCCCAAGGATCACCACTAAGTGTAAGGGGTCGCCTTCCTCTCAACGAGCTAACAGAAGGATTTGTAGATGTCACTCCCCAATGACAAAGACCATGTCTTACTTCAACATGTTAAAAGCATTTACCTCTTCACTCCATGCAACTCTAGAAGCCTCAAAGGTTGGCTTCTTAAGTTAAACTAAAATTAACACACATCTAATCACTACATCAATTAAGAAATGTGTTTATGTTTATTCAATATAAAATTACTAATAAGAAACATATGGGGTGTCTTAATAAAATTTACACGTGCTATGTAAAAGCAGATGTCTCAATACCCAAGCGATAGATAAGGTTGTTGATGGATTAGGTAAGTTGAACATGAAGAGAGGCAGTTTGGTTAGGTTGGTTTGTAGGTGAGGGTGATGCACAACTTATCCGTGGTAGGTGCTCAACTAACGAGGAGCGTTTGTGGGGTAGCCTAGGTTCATTACCAAAAGGATGGCAGGTGGTTGGCAATGCGGGCGGCAGTGTTGGAGGGTAGGAGGTGGCAATTGAACCCGGACCCTAAGACACTTGATCAGGATTGTAAAATATGGCTTTTTGACAACAAGTCCTGATATGATTTGGAGTGGGATCCATTGGAGGTACGGTGGCAGACATTGAGAACAAACAACATAAAAAAAGTTTTTGGGTACAATACTAAGCTAGGAAGACGAATCATTGGCTCCAAAGCGGTGAGTGTTGTAATGATTCACAATAGTTGGAGGGATAAAGACATATCATATGATGATATAAAGTCATTTTGGAGGAGACTATGGGCATTGGATACACTTAGTAAAAATAAAAGCTTGGTTGTGGCTTCTTAGCCACAAGGGGGTAGCTATAGGGGATTAGTTGAGTTCCTGTGGTGGTGAGGTTGGTTGTAAGTTATGTGGACATGCTTTGGAATCTATCTCTCACAAATTCTGGAATTGTACTAAGGCGATTAACATTTGGAGTAGAAGCCTTCGAATCGTGGCAATTGGTGTGAATGGGAACGTTGTGTGGGGCTCCATGCAAAGACTCCCTAAAAGGGGAATGTTGGGTGAAACAATAAACCCGTAGGGACATGGATTTATAGTGCAGGGTGGTAGCGTGTTCCAATGTCATGGGGGTGAGACTTGCCACAAATTCTGAATTTTTTGAGGAGAGTTGGCTTATGTTTGCGTGCTTATCGGTCTGACACGTTTGCACCAGGTGTTGTAAGTTTGTTTTTTAGCAGCAAAAGCTCTCATGCAAGGAGGTGGTGTTAAATATCTGGTTTGAGCATGTGGCTTGGTTGCGTAGACGGTATATCTCGATTCAAGGGGAATGGGATGAAGGAAGCAGAAAGGGCAAGGTCAAAGTTCTTGCCTGAAATAGGGTGGTTCTACCATGATGGTCAAATCTTTGACAAGGCCTAAGTGAAAATACCAAGCACCTAGGTTGTTTCCGTCGATGGCACCCAATATTGTACATGGGATGTAATTATGTATGTGTAACTGACGCACAAGTGGGTTAACATAGTCGTGTGATCCAGATAACTTTGTTATAAAAGAGTTCGTTGAGAGAAGTAGAGTCAGGGTAAAAGGGGTTTTATTTCAGTTTTGTTGTAGTTAAGGGTCGTGTGAGTTTTTTTTATAGTTTTGGAGTTGTTGCTCCGAGTTGTATATGTTGAATCTTGATCCCACTATGGATTTGGGTAAACTCTGTTGTATTCTATTTGCTAATTAATGCGAAGTAGTGTTTTTTTGGAAAAAAGAAAAAGATAAAAAGAACATATGTCTCAATCAATTATTATTGAGAAATTATAAGGACAAAAGTGGGCCCTCTTAGTGGATGCAAAGGCGAGATAATGAAAACCATGGGGTAGCCCAATGCTAAGGGGCCAAAGGCCCTTTTTACACAAGCACTCTTTGCCTTCTTAATGGATACTAAATAAGAAACATATGCCTTAATTAAATTTATAACTACCACATAAATTTTTTTTGTCTCGGTTAATTATTATTGAAAAACTATAAGTGACTCTTAGTGGATGAAAAAGTAATGAGGACCACATAGTAGCCCAAATGCGGGGCCCAAAGGCCCTTTTCACATAATAACTTGCGGGCATTAACCATTGCTACCTAATAAAGAGTAGTTCTCCACAAATTATAATATGGCCATGTTTCTTGTATCTATTTGGCATTGTGACTAATATTCTGGATTGCCAATATTAAGCCACATACAGTTGATAATAATTGATTTAGACATGTGTTGAATACTAGGAATTGGCAACGGTTCAGTTTCGACTTAACCTGTTTGGTTTGGACAAGGCCAAACCACTTAAGCCTTAACCTATTTGAGAGTTTTCAAACTTGAACCGAACCATTTCCTAAACCATTTTTTGGCCAAACCGTTTAATGCTAAATTGGTTTAGCCCTAAACGGTTCGGTTTGGTTTGAGCCTTGCTAAACCATACTCAAACCAGTTAAGGGGGCTCAAGCTTGAACCAAGCCGAGCGAGAACTCCAAACCGTCTAAAAACAGTTTAACGGCTCGGTTTAGGCTTGAGTCGAGCCGTCACAGGTTCCTACTAAGTACATCCCTAATTGTTCAAAAAGATCTCGTTCTATCGATTTCCCAAAATTGCATGGGAAGCAAGTAAAGAAACCGAAATGGCCAATGGGGAGCAACATTCGAAGGTCCCGATGGGTGCGTGATGTGAAGAAAATTAGTATGTACGACAAGACGGGATGAAATTACAGTGAGTGGCATGAGAGAGAGAGAGGCTATATTATTTTCTTTTGCAATGCCGATGATTTAGGGGTTCCCGAAGAGGATGTTAGAGGCTCACGATTTTCGCAAATGGTTATATACATACATATATATACATACATACATATATATGTATGTATGTATGTATGTATGTATGTATGTATTCACATGAAGCTATGGAGGCCCGCTCGCCCGCCTGCCCGCATGTAGCAGAGCCGATTGGCATGTCCGCCGCAATCTACAGCTTCCATGTGTGAAAGGAGCCCACGAGAGTGGTCCAGAGTCCATCGAGTCCATCCATATCTGTAGGCAGCAATGTGCTTTTTTTCTTTTTGTACCTCTTGTAATTGTTCTCCATACGTTGAATTTGAAGACCCAGAGAAACAGAGTCTGCGTGTGTTTAGTTTGTACGTGTGTTTGAGAGAGACAGAGAGAGACAGAGAGATGGGAGCTCCATCTCAGAAACACTTGGTGTCTGTGGTACAGAGATCCAGCATCATCACGCCTGCCTCTCCTTCCAGTAGACGACACCTCTTCCTCTCCTCTCTCGACATATTTTGGCAAGACCTCCACTACAATAAGAGGCTCATCTTCTACCCCACCACAACCCCTTCCCATAACATCCTTACTACTACTACTGCCTATGATGATGCCATCGAAACCCTCAAGACCAGCCTCTCTACCGTGCTAGTTCATTACTACCCGTGGGCGGGTCGTTTAGCCCTAGATCCCAATAACCGTCTCGTCATCGATTGCAACGATGTGGGGATCGAATTCATCGAGGCCTCGATCGACACCCCAATGAGCGAGATTAGCCGAGAAGGCTTCCCGATGATGCCCCTCTACGAGAGTCTCTGCCCGGTCGTAGATCACAAGGGGGATCACCTCTATACAAGCCCTCTACTCGCGGTCCAGGTACTTAAAAACCTAACCCTATGAGATCTTACTGAAGTACATAGTGACCTCCATCAATCCCTATACTATGGTAATCATGATGCTAAGCAAACATGTGGATGTGGTGGGATGTGTTGGTCTTATTTGGACAAGTAGGTGACACGGTTCTCGGATGGGGGTATGTCGTTGGGCGTGTCACAGAGCCATGTCGTGGCCGATGGGCAGTCATTGTGGAATTTCATGGTCTCATGGGGGGAGTGTGCGAGGGGTCATGTCAACATCACACTGCCGCCGATTCACGAAAGAGAGAGGCTAGCACTCAAAGGCCCTCCGTCCGAAGAGAAAGCCAAGAAACTTGTTGAAAGGCTGTTGTGGAGAAGCCCAGAAGAAGAAAAGGTTCATAGGGAGGAGCTGGGAAAGGAGCCGGTGCCACCACCGCAAGTAGTGTTAATGCAATGTGTGTTCGATCTATCTGCATCATCCATCAAGAAGCTGAAATCTGAGGCTGGGGGAAGCTTTACCACATATGAGGTTGTATGTGCCCACTTCTGGCAACGAGTGAACGAGGCGAGACAATCCCCGCCCAAAACTAAGATCCGATTCACGGTGCTAACCAACCTTCGGAGCAAACTAAACCCCCCCCTCCCTTCTGCCTACTTCGGGAACATCATCGGCTTCGGTCTCGCGGACACTCAAGTGGAGATTCTCCGTGGCGAGGATCTAGGCACGATCGCGGAGCGAATCCACAGGGCTGTACTCAATGGCAACCAAGAATCTCTTCTTCTCGAATGTATGCACTGGTTGGAGCTTCATGGGAACCGATACACAGACTTATGGGATGGGTGGTTCGGGATGGAGCAGATGAATGTGGCGAGCTCTCCGAGGTTCCCAGTGTATAAAGTTGACTTCGGATGGGGTTGTCCAGCTGCCGTTCGATCACCGAAAGTTCCCGGAAATGGCGAGATGGTTCTTTTTGGGGGCCGTCCCGACACCGGCGACAAAGATATGGAGATTTGTATGGCTCTTCCGACTCCGGTCATGAAACGCCTCCTCGATGACCCATCCTTCTTGGCTAAACCTATTTCAAGTCCCTTTCTCTACTATGACTAAGGAATATCAGCATATGTAGTGTGATCTTGCATCTTTCTGTGCTATGCATCCTGTTCTGGTTTGGCCTTTGTTGAGTTAGGAGAGTTTAAATGAAACACTCTCACATTACTGCCAAATTATTTTTCTCTTATTTACGTAGGTCATTTTGTAGTTTTTATATTAGAATTGCTAGTAGTCTTAATAACACAAAATGAGTCGATGTTCCTTGGCAAGGAGCCATGTCAATATTTATTTCGAAGAACATGAAAGCCAATTTGTTTGTAACACAAAACACCAAGGTAATGTTTATTACTTGTAAGGACATCACGGGCAAATTTGAATCAATATAGACTAATGGATTTCTTATTATCCAGGTGCTAATAACATTTGCTACATTTATAAATTTCACCCCTTCGCTGATATTGAGCAATAAGTTAATGATAGACATGCACAAATTAGATGTTGTTAGACTCTAATGCTGAAGGCAATCAACCTTAACTTTATATTATTATCATGGGCATAGAAAGAGCAAGCAAGAAGATATATAGGTGTGTTGTTAGGATGGCAAGATGACGAGATGAAGGGTTTATGAGCAAAATGATGGTTGGGTAAACGTATTCCATTAGGGGAACTACATGACCTGAAATAGACAACATAGCTGAATGTGTCATGTAGGATGATAACATTGGAAAAATAAGAGGACAAAAGGAAGATGCTTGACAAATAACTTCCCACAACAAATAATAAAATTGTTGCTAATATACTTGACATGAATTGGGAGGAACCCCCTTTCACACATTACATGAGATCTATCATAACCTATTCTTTTTCTCTAAAATGAAGATATGACTTTTCTCTAAAAATAAAAATATGTTTCTTCCCTAAAAGTAATGAACCTCGAAATAGGCTATGCAATCCAACCACACGATCTACACACACCTACCACACAATCTTCTTGGTGGCCATGACATTATTCCCCTTCTATTGATGACTTTAGGAGTAGGTTCATATGAACACCAAAGATGGAACTTCTAGATGGTATCCTTGGTGTTATGGATATTGGGCTAAAAGTCCTACTCCTGCTATTGTACTTCTAGTGTGAACTCTCCTTGGAGTTAGGGCTAAGTACCCTCATGTATAAATGGGAGGTATTCCTCCTTGTATAGATTGACAATAATGCAACGTCTCCTTTTTCCCATATAACTATTTTTGTGTATATTTGTGTTCTCTATACATTTTGTATAGCACTCTCAAATTAAGAAGAAGAAAAGACCTCATGCTAACTCTACACTTGCTTGATCCACAACAACAAGATTCATACTCGCTTTCGCAAAGCTAACCAGAGTTAACTAACCGACTACACACAATAGTTGACCAAACACTAAACAAGTGCCAACAAGTGGTATTAGAGTCAATTGGAACCACGCAACATAGGTATAAGAAGAGGGAGAAGTCTGAAGTAAAAGACTAGGCCAACAAACACCTCCAAAAGAAAAAGGGCCTCAACATTCAATATAGGTTGCGAGATCAGGAAGTTCGATGGCAAATTTTTTGCCCTATGGAAGGAGATGATGCAAGATGTGTTGATCATATGACGCAAGATCGAAACGATCAGGCACAACAGCAAACCGTCAACGATGACGACTGAAGAATGGCCGTCACTCGACGAGATCGCGAGATCGACCATCCGAGTACATTTGGATGAAAACATCTACTTCAACATGGCAAAAGAATCAATCGCATTTGCCCTATGGGATAAGCTTCAAACTATATACGAGAAGGAGTCGAGCTCCTCCAAACTCATCTTGATTCGACAGTTGTCCAACATGAAGATGAGGGAGACAGAGCCGACGACCTCCCATATCAACACCTTTAGCCTGGTGTTGACAAAACTCTCCTCGCAAGGTCTGAACTTTGAAGAAGAAGTCAAGGCACTTGCACTCCATTCGAGCCTCCCTGACAAGTTGGGAAGTATTCTGCATGACCGTCACCAACAACTCGACGAAGCAATCAGGGCGGTGTTATTAGAATAGCGTCGAAGAAAGTCAATGGACTCGCCATCGATGATAGTGCCGAAGCTCACTTCTCTAGTGGAATGGCTCAGAGGTCCAGACTCGATCAAACCAAGCTGAGGTATGATGGATATAAATATTTCACATAACTAATCAAATGTTATTAGAAAATCAAACAATAGGACAAAATCTTCGTTGGATTGCTTAATGCCTCCTTCACTAGGTTGAATGTGGTATCTCTAGAGATAGATGATGATCCCCAAGTAATTATTGCAATTATATTCAACATTGAGTATGCATGTGTCATCTCATAATTACGAAACATTTACGACTTGAAAGAGAAGGGAGGGCATTAGATCGTGGTGACCTTGGAAGTACACAATAAAGATGGGGTTTAATAAATATGCGAAAAGCTTAGGTTGGGAATTGAAACACAATTAGAAATGATATTTTTCCATCTTTTGTTGAACTTAAAGTGCCTTGTCAATATTTATTTTAAGAAATGTTGAGATTGGGTAAGATGTCCAATTCACTAAAAGTGAGTCTATCTTCTCTCCAAAGTATCATAAATGAGTGGGTTATATAAGTTTCTCACTAGAGTAGTGGCAATCAACTTACAAATGTGTTTGTCTTCTCTTTTCCATCCCATACAATATATATTTATTGTGGGAAAAGCATCCTTCATTATATTTGGAATGAGCAAATGGATATGCATTTTGTTAACACAAGAAACAAATGGCCCCCTTTCACATTTCTAGTCATGATGGAGGCTCGATCAAAGTAATTAGAGTAAACCACATCCACGAACTTTGCTCGAATATTAAAATCAAGGAGAGGTACCATCTTAGATTGTGGCTTGACAACTTCATGACCATTCCATAATGCTTCCTGCCATCAACCAAGGGATGCAATAACCACACATATCTCCAAGTTGGACACACCAAGTGACAACTTTTAGACACAATTGTGTGCCCTCTATTCAATCATATAAGAGTAAAATTCAAAACTCATATGGGCCCATGGATAGTATACCTTCTAGAGTGATGGAGGAGATTTCCTAGTGATGATTTTTTTTAGGTTTCATAGTCAATGTTTTTTGGATCTCAACAAATTTTGGTAGTAAAATAGCTTTTCTTGCCAACATATGCAACTGCAAATTAAGAATATTTAGCCCGCCACACAATCATGGAGTGCATATCTTCTCTAGTGATAGGAGTCATACAGCTCTATGCGACTAATTAGAGCACCAAAAATTGTCTATGATTTCTGAGTTAATCTTTTGTATCATGTGTTTCGGCCAATCAATCATAATTAAGTAATATAACATGTAAGCCATGAATATAGATTACAATATCCCCATTCTGATATAGAGTGACCATGTCGCAATCTTCCAATAGCTTAGCTTAGCTTAGACTAGGTAGGTATATCTTAGAGCTAAAACAACATAGGGAGAATAAATTACAAAGTGTTAATCATAGCCATTTTACTATTCATCAACATGTAACTAGTGTCATTTTTCAGGAACAAGGGGAGACAATGAATGTGGATACACTTATGCCGCTCAGCCTCTCTCTCGAGGAAGCAGAAATACAAAGAACAACCAAACGCCCTTGGATGTTGGGCTTCAAAACAAATCGACGTGGAGTAGAAAAGATTAAGAAGATAAGGGAACATGAGCTACGTCGACTAGAAGCTATGGTTGGGGTACCTTTTACATTGGAACCACGGGCAACATCCACATCGCAATCCTTTGACCTCTCGCTTCTTTTCGAGAGACTTGGATGGAAATGAAATTAGGCCTAGTATAACATCTTTTCATTGTAGAACATGTTTTTTTTAGAACTATTTTTTATCTTATTGGGATTTTTTTACTTTCGATGAATGGGTAAATATCCCATTTTTTGTAAACCATTTGTCTCATGGGCCAAATTTGGCCTTAGAAGACGTTAATATATCTTTCTTTCTTTCTCATTTTTTGTAGAACCCATTCAACATTTCCTTTCCTCGTTGCATTCCATCCCAATGGATAGCCAAGATGTCATCTAGACTACTCACAAAACTTGAAGTTGAACTCAAACAATAGTGCAAGTTCAAGTGAAGGTTCCAAAAAATAAACAAATTGAACATGAATATGCCTTGAACGAGGAGAAAATAGACACCTTGTGGTTTGCACCTTCTTTGAATGGCACTCCATGGAGTTCATGCAACAACCACCATTTCTTATACTACAATTGTACCATAGACTTCAATATCGAAGGCAATCAAGCTTAACGTTATACGATTATCATGACCATAGAAAGAGCAAGCGAGAATATATGTGGGTGTGTGGTTAGGATGGCAAGATGACGAGGTGAAGGGCAAATTAGCAAAAGGATGGTTGGGTAAACATATTCTATTATGGGAACTAGAGGACCCGAAATAGACAACATTGTCAAATGCACCATGAAGGACGATAAGGTGGGAAACATAAGAGGATAAAAGGAATACTCTAGACAAATAACTTCTCATAACAAATAATAAGATTGTTGCTAATCTACTTGACATCAATTGGGAGGAACCCCCTTTCACACATTACATAAGATCTACCATGAATTATTCATTCTTAGCGGTAGGAATGATGGATATAAATATTTTGCATAACTTAATCAAATGTTATTAGAAAATTGAACATGAGGATAAAATATTTCGTGGATTGTTTTTTTTTCCAAAAAAAAGATATTGCATCAGTGTTAAGAAATTGCCCTAAGGTTATACATACTGAATCCTGATACAAGATGTACCAAAGAGCCCATTTTTCTAAATTGTAACCATCGGCTTAAGTAAATACTTAGGACCTCTCCAATCTTCCATGGATTGCTTAATGCCTCCTTCATTGGGTTCAATGCTCTCTTTTTTTCAAAAAATGAGCGACTTTCCCATTAGCTAGAAGATTTTTACAAAAAGATTATACAAGAAATCAGGGAATCACACCTTGCTCGAGTTCAAGAATATGAGATTGCGTACAAATCCTCTCTTACTTACTACTTAATGTAAGTAGGTATCTAGAACTATAACATAGTGGCACTGGCCTTCAACGGAGAGAGGGTGGGAGGTTGAGTAGGAAACAACCAGCTAGGGGGGGGGGGTGGTTGGTAGTCCCACCTCAGATTGTTTCCACTTTGCGTCACCATCGGCGTGTTCCTCCATTTTTGCCAAAAGCGAAAGCGGACAGTGGCCACACCACATTGTCGGAGTGGTTGGGTTGAATGTGTTATGTCTAGAGATAGAGGGGCATGATAAATTTTACTGAGAATTACAACAAGTCAAAACAAATCCAAAAAGTGAGTTGCCCAGTGGATTTTTTTCTTGTCAAGATGAAGTACATACTTCTAGGGCACATACACATACATACATACATACATACATACATACATACATGCTCGTGACTAACTGCTACCAAATATTAAAGAGGGCAAGTGAGGGAATCGCGGAGAGGGACGGTGCAGGTCGCACCGTTGTTGGCGCATTCGATCTCCACCGTCCAAGATGGATAAAAAGCTGACAACGTCTGTCACAAGGAGCTCGACTCTGTGAAAGGGAGCCCGACTCTGTCAAAAGGAGCCCCGCTGTCAGACAGCCTCTACAAGAGGGAGCCCGACTCTGTCAGAAGGAGCCCCGTTGTCAGACCACATCAGTAAGAAGGAGCCCGACTCTGACAAAAGGAGCCCGACTCTGTAGCAACAAACATAAAAAACTCCACAAAATTGTAAGTGTACAACAAATATTTGCCATGAAACTGATCATAAAATTTCTCAACAAAACCTAAAGATTCAAATAACAAGTCTTACATAAAATATTAAAATGTCAAATGTTGACAACCCTAAAATGAAATATGAATATACACGTTACATATTAAGATTATGGCTCATGTCGGGATGATTGCAAGATGCAACCACAATTTTTACAGCATGTAACATTTGAGTCCCTTGAAGTCAAGGTCAAGCCATCACAATGCAAACACCGAACCTTCTCATGGTCAACCAATGGCAATCTCCTCCTAGCCCGACTAGCACCTCTTTGTAGTTTTCCGGAGTGGGATTTGGAAGTGTTTGGGGAGCTGCCAATAAGTTCTTGCGAGATGTCTATTGTTGCACTTCTTTTGGCACCGATTTGTTGGTTGCGACTTATTGATCTACCATCTTCTTCATTGGTTGATTTTGGTGCACCAACGCGATACACCTTCTCAGCCACATCTTCCAATGTTTGTATACCTTCGACAATAGTTGCACGGTCGAAGGTTCCCAACCCTTGCTCGAGACATTGAAGTGCTTTCACGACCGTTTGTATTTTGGACTTGAATGATTCAATCTCGGATATTGTGGGGTTTGTCTCCTCTACTTGCTCTACCTCTGCCTCCACTTCTATTTCTGTATTATGGTCCATTCGCATTTGGGTTGCATGATCTATAAAAGGCAATGAGCCACATAAATGTGGCATATGCCTCTCAATAATCCTTCGGATACCTAGTAAATGCTTACATTTACTCACAATGTCTTGGCAATCACAATATGAGCATTGGAGTGAGACATTATACCATAGAGTGGGAGTCGTCATGCTCAAGATTCTAAACCAATATCGGGCCTCGTCGACAATTTCAATTGTGGAAGTATTGTCAACATACCTTTCCAATATTCTCTCCGCTTCTTTAAGTCGGGACCTTTGATCCCTACAATTCGCACGGGGTGCAAACCGACCACTCTCACATATTTCTTGTCGTTGCTTGTACCACTCTATTACTGTTCCTCCTATGCAAGTGCCAGTTTCACTGTCCCCGATTAAGACATGCAGAAGGTCGGTAATTGATCGGTTTATTCTTCCCCTCAAGGCAGTATACTTGATAAACTGCCAATGTCTTTCCACAATATTGGTAGTGTCAACATGTCCATAGTTGAACATTCTACCAAACTTGGGCCAGAGTTTCCTCCACACACATGTCAAGCCACACCAACATGTCAAGCCACACCATCCTCCTTCTATATATTGCTAAACACCGGGCTTGTCCACATATTCTAACTTTAACTCCTCACACATTGCATTGAATGATGATTCAGTAATGCATTGCATCAGTTGGCACATTCGTTGATAAAGATGGATTCTCTCATTTGCACTTACTTTTGGCAACAAGTTTTCCACCCATGACTTTTTGGCGTGAAACTGACACAACAAAAGTCGACAATGTGTTTGGGACTGTTGCCCATTTACAACAATCCAAGATTGACGGTCTGTTGCAACCACATTAGTTATGGCATTATATGATGTCCAACATTTATCGATCACTATCGCATTTGGCCTCACCATGGGCATCCTTGCGAATATGACTCTCAAACAAGTTTCTAATGCCACTTGCTCATGGTTTGACCCCTTATCAGAACTACAAAGCATGTACCATAATGGGATCCCAATTCCCATGGCGTTGGGGGCAACTGCTGCATATAATGGTAGCCCGAATTGGTTTGTTTTAAATGTAGAGTCGATTGCCCAAGAGTTGTTTAGGGTCAACCGCTCACACATTTCCAACATCCATTGATCTTGAAGTATCAAGATAAATGGTTGTATGGGGGGAGATCCTGGTTCACCAGTCAAGTAGGGTTGAACATGAGCAACTTTCCCAAGATCTCGGAGTGCATAGGCATCTTGCATCATCAAAGCCCAATCAACCTTAGTCATGGCACTCCCGATTTTTAACCTATTTGCCATGTTATGGACCTCCTTTGGTATCATAAAGAACCGATAGGTAACAAGCTCTAATGGACTAGCCTTGGACTTATGATATGCTTCCTTACGCATGCTCATTCGTGCCACATGCCTTGCATACCCAACATCAAATAGGTCATCTTTGCAACAACTTATGACATTGGGGTGTACTGGCAAATGGTACACATCCGACGTACTACATGGTACATGACCACTATGAGGTCCATATATTGAAATGGTCCGCCTCATCCTCACGATCGGAATCTGATGACTCAAAAGGATCCTCCAATTCGTCCTCGGATGCATTGGATGACCATGACGTATCCTCCAATTCATCTTCCGACATGGCGAAGACACCATGATGCATTGTGCTCTCCATAGCAAATACAATATGATCAAGAATGCCAATGATTGAGGTGAATGAAATCAAATGAATTCAAGCGAATGAATTCAAATAATTCACATGAATGGAGTAGATTAATGATCGAGAATGAGAGTGAATGAAATCAAATGGCCTACAATATGATCAAATGAAATCAAATACAATATGATCAAGAATGCCAATGATTGAGGTGAATAAAGTGAATGAAATCAAATGAATTCAAGTGAATGAATTCAAATAATTCACATGAATGGAGTAGATTAGAGTGAATGATATGAGTGGGAGTGATTAATAGACTATTAAGGAAGGGAATGGGTTAATTGGGAATGATGGGAAGACTCTTAGTGCATGCTACTGAATTTGGTGAATTAATTTACTGTAGTCGTTAATATGACTGTTGAGACGCCATCATTACACGTAGTTGGGCACTTCCCTATTACTGTGTCAGGCTCCCTTTTTTAATGAGTCGGGCTCCACATTATCAGTCGGGCTCCCTTTTTACCAGAGTCGGGCTCCCTTTTTTAATGAACATGAATGAGTCGGGCTCCCTTTTTACCAGAGTCGGGCTCCCTTTTTAATGAGTGGGGCTCCCTTTTTTAATGAACAAGAATGAGTCGGGCTCCATATTAATCAGTCGGGCTCCCTTTTTACCAAAGTTGGGCTCCCTTTTTTAATGAACATGAATGAGTCGAGCTCCACACTAATCAATCAGGCTCCACACTAATCAGTCTTGTTATGTCTTTGAAGAAGATTGACATCGAGTCTTGTTATGTCTTTGAATAAGATTGACATTGAGTCTTGTTATGTCTTTTGTATTGTTTACAACAAGGACCGAAGCACTCTTTCTATATACTTACTCTTTCTACAACAACATTCTTTGATTACAACACTCTTTCTATATACTTACTCTTTCTTGGCCTTTCTCAAAAACCATTGCCGTAACTACTTGTCAATAAGCTATTAGTTTTATTCTTTTGACACCCAAAACATACAACCAAATATACAACCAAAATGAGATTCAAAATGAGATTCAAAATGAGATTCAACTATTTACCAGATATTACAAAATGATTTTCAGATAGAGTCCACATTGAGTCATTTACAACCAAAATGAGATTCAAATATTGATTTGATATTACAAAAATGAGAATGTACATCAAATTGAGTCATATACAACCAAAATGAGATTCAAATAATAAGACTCACAACCAGAATGTACATCAAATTGAGTCATTTACAACCAAAATGAGATTCAAATATTGATTTGATATTACAAAAATGAGAACAATCCACATGAGATAGTAAATCGAGATCATATGTTTGATGTTACAAAGTACAACATGCTAGTGATTAAAATAACCCTATGCCCAGAGTCCTTCGTGTCCATTTTGCCATGATTTTCCGAAGGAGTTGCACATCTTCGAATCCAAACCATTGCTCCTTACCCTACACCACAAGATGCCATCAACCTAAGCCCAAATTCAATTCTCATAAATTCAATTCTCATAAATACTTACAAATTGATCAGACTCAAATCCTTGAATGAACTCCTCGACCAACATTCGAATGGTTTGCATCACGTAATACCCACAATCCGTCCCATTAGGTTGGGTTGGGAAATGCAATACCTAGAACCGCTCGTTGTTGATGATGCAATGGTCGTGTGTGGCGCTAGAGATATGTCGTACAACCAAATCACCCAATGTCTTCATGTCGGCAGTCGGATGATGATTTAGTGGATCGCAAAAAATAATATGGCTCCTCACCTTGGCATTGAGACCTATAGGAGTCTGTCGCATCTTCAACCAAAGCACCCAATGCCGTGAGTGCAATATCGGAATGAAGACATATTCCCGTTCAGGGACCCGAGTGAGTATGTCTTCACCCTTATCACTTTGGCCTTCTGTTGGCTGACGAATTGGGCAATGAAATCGGCCTCCTTGGATGTTTGAAGTGCGTTCGGAGTGGCTTTGAAGATCTTAATCGCTCTTGTCCTCAACTTCCTCATGTGTGATTGGCGTGACCTGTTGTACTTTAGCTCCGGATCCAAAAAACGCTTTATTGATCGTTGTCTTTCGTAGTGGCTAAAGAATGACGTGGTTGTACTCCTCATGGAGGTCGACTGCTCTTCTTCTTCTATCTTTAGCCCTCGAGGCAGTACTACACGGATGCCATGTGCCTTTTGTAAGTGAGCCTCCATGTCAACTTTTTTGCGAAACCATCATACCTCTTTTCTACATGAATCTCCAACGATACATGTGCGACATTTGATACCTGTTGAGTCTCTTCCCGCCTTGAAGAGGGACATGGGGTCCACTACAACAATGGTGTGACATTTGCATTAGAAAAACCCAATATATACTTACTTCAATAATGATTATAAGAATGTACATCAACTCACCATTTACATTGATATCTTCAACACCTGGCCCCACGTCATGTATGGGGTTCGTATCCATGTTCGAGTCTTCAATAATGATGTTTTCAGCATCCATATTGTTGGATTTGGGGCACCTAGCACCCTTTCTTACAAAAACCCTAAACCATCATTCAAGTTAGCACACAAACATCACTATTTATACACAATATAAAGTTGAGAAATGATTCATGCCATACCTCCCTTCATAGGGTATTGTTTCACCCCAATCCGCATCAAAGTCTATGAAGGTCTTGGATCGACTAACCATCTATACAAAACACATGCCAAAACATTACCATATGTTTGTCTTTAAATTCAAGAATTCTTGAGTCTATCCTATTGTTTCTACACAATACATTAGTGTTAAGGATTTTGAAATGGACAAAAATTGTCAATGATTTCAAAAAATAGATCAATCTTAACAAATTCTAACATATCAATGTCAATAATTTAAAATTCATGAATGCTACTTGCAATTTTTATTTTAGTTTTTGTAATATATATACATAGAGGGCACATTCTAAATTAAGGGAGATAGCCATAATAATAATACGTATTTAAATCATAGTCATAGTTCATGAGTTCATGACAAATAGTTGGTCTTCATGGAGAATCCTAATTTCATTCAGCAAGAATTTATCATTTATCATTTAGAATACTATAATGTGTTGAGAAGCAAGCTCAACATGGTATGCGATGCTTATTGGGAAATAAGCTATAGTAGTTATTTAGCTACTTGTGAACATAAAGGAGAAACAGCTAATTAGCTACTGACAGCTATTTAGCGACTGACAGCTAATTAGCTACTGACAGCTATTTAGCGACTGACAGCTAATTAGCTACAGGCAGCTAATTAGCTGTATACGTAAGTAACTTATTACTTAGGTAGAAAGTAAGAGAGTAAGATGAGAAGAAGACATACAGGAAGTAGAACTCTGAGAGAGAGATAGTGAGTATAGAGAGAAAGAACTCAGAGAGTGAGAGCAAGAGAGAGAAACAAACAAGAGCAAGTAGAGCTCTGCGCATAATGAAATAGAAGAAGTTTTGGCTGCTACAGAGGTAAGTCTCCTTCCCCCTTCCCTTCTGTGTTTGAGCACTAAACGATCTAGCACACCACGATCCGCCGCGCACATAAGAAGAGCCCAAGTGCCTTCTTCACGTTTTCTTAACCTGGTATTAGAGCAGAGTTGCTCATAAAGAAGAGTACAAAAGTGCATAGATCTGAGAAAGGTATTTCTCTGTTTGCTGATCTGAATCAGAAAGTTACTTGTTGAAGTAATCGTAGCAGAAACCCTAGTTTGGAAGAGATAATGGCTGCAGAGAATGCGGGCCAAATAGTTACAAAGAAACTAGATAAAAACAATTTCCCGGCGTGGAAATTTAGAATGACAAATTTCCTAATGGGGAAAGGATACTGGGATTACATTGAAGGAGACCTAGAAGAGGCTCCGGAGATCCCAGAAGAAAATGCCACAGCAGCACAGATTAAAGCATTCAAAGATTGGAATCAAGGGGCAAGGAAGGTAATGCATTGGCTCTCACTTAGCATCTCAGATTCGATGCTTGGGCACATACAGGATGCTATGCTCCCAAAAGAAGCTTGGGACAGTTTGGTAAAACTGTTTGCAGTAAACACAAAAGCTAGAAAGCTACAGTTGAAGACTGAGCTAAATACCTTAGAAAAAGGTAAGATGTCAATAAATGAGTATGCCTTAAAAATAAAGAGCATATGTGAATCACTTGCTTCTATCAATGTAAAGATAGAAGATGATGATAAGGTAGAAATATGCTTGAGAGGCTTGGGACCCCAATACAAAAGCTTTAAAACCTCTATGCTTACAAGGGATAGTATCCCAAGTTTCTCAAATCTGGTTTCAATGCTTGTAGTAGAAGAAAGGAATCAGATGGATGATGTAAATAAAGGAAATCTTGAGAATGAGGGGCAAGCCCTATATAATAGTGCTGGAAGAGGCCGAGGAAGAGGCCATGGAAGATTTGTCTCAGCAAGAACCAACAATAATGGTTATCAAGGAAGAGGACAACAAACCATTAGAGGAAGAAACAACAATAGAGGCAGGGGGAGCAACCAAGGTAGAGGTAAGCAAACATATGTAAATGATGATGGCTGTTGGTATTGTGGAAAACCAGGCCACACACAGGCTGAATGTTACAAGAAGCAAAATGATGAGCAAAGAGGAAAGAGACAGCAGAATAACTATGCCCAAACTAGTGAAGATTGTGAAAAAGATGGTGCATTTGTGGTACAACATGAGATAGCAGCAATGGCTGAAAGCTCACAGAAATGTAATGAAGAGTTTACATGGTATGTAGACTCGGGGGCATCTAACCATATGACTGGACATGCAAACTGGTTTGAAAGGTTGAGAGAACCAGAGATTCCTGGCTATGTACAGACGGGTGATAATAGTACTCACCAAATAGAACATGTTGGAGATATTCCATTGTGGGAAGAAAAAGGAAAGACTAAGTATATGTTGAATGTAATGCATGTTCCAAATCTTGCTAAGAATCTGATTTCTGTTGGACAGATAGTAGAGCAAGGTATGCAAGTAAAGTTTAAGCAAAGTGGATGCTATATAGAAAAGAATGGGAAGCTCATTGCAAAAGGAAAACGACAAGGAAGAATGTTTATTTTGGATGTTGACATGCCTAGACAGATTTCAGCTATGTTTGCAAATGGAATGAGTGTAGTCTCAGATGTGGAAATGTGGCATAAAAGGATTGGCCACATAAGTATGCAAACCCTAAAGAATATGTTGAGAAAAGATGCAGTGGCTGGACTGCCAAAACTGAAAAATTGTGAAATGGGAAAGATATGTGAAGCATGTCAATATGGAAAGCAAAATAGGTTGCCATTCCCTCATGAAAGACATGTAAGTAAAAATTTGTTGGACTTGGTACATACGGATGTATGGGGACCAACTAAGAATGCATCTATCGGTGGCTGCAGATTTTATGTAACTTTTATTGATGATTGCTCAAGGAAAACATGGGTGTACTTCATGAAAGAGAAAAGTGAAGTGTTTGAATGTTTTCGTAAGTTTAAATGCATGGTAGAAAAGCAGGCAGGTACAAGAATAAAATGTTTAAGATCTGATGGAGGAGGAGAGTATTTCTCCAATGAATTTTCTGATTTTCTATGCAATCAGGGAATAAGAAGACAGTTCACATGTAGATATACTCCACAGCAAAATGGAGTTGCTGAGAGGAAAAACAGAACATTGGTGAACATTGCAAGGGCTTTGATGACAGAGAAGAATATGCCATTGTACTATTGGGCAGAAGCTGTAAATACAGCAAATTATATTCTAAATAGATGTATAACATCGGGAGTACATGAAGCAACTCCTGAAGAGTGTTTCTATGGAAGGAAACCTAGTATAGAACACTTAAAAGTGTTTGGATGCCTTGCATATGTACATGTGCCTGCAGAAGTAAGAAGTAAGCTGGATCCAAAGGCAGAAAAATTTATTTTTGTTGGCTATTCAGAAGAACAAAAAGGGTATAGATGGTATAACCCTGTAACAAAGAAGATTGTAACAAGTAGGGATGTAATCTTTGATGAGTTAGCCAGCTGGTATAGTCCAAAACAGAATCCAGAGACTGATGAAGACAATGAGATTGAAGACAGAGACAAATCTGAAAATGTAGAAGACTGCCACAGAGATGGAAGCAAGGTTGGACAGCAAAGTCCAACATCAACAGAATGTTCTGGACCATCAAAAAGCTCAGATGGTAAATCTGATTCGAATTCTTGGAGTGGAAAAAGTGGAGGACACAAAAAATGTGATGATAAAAAAGGAAAACAGAAAATGCCAGAGTATGAAATGTTGGATGACTTGTCTAAAAACATGGAAGATGAGGATTCAGATGTGTCATTGGATGATCTTCTTGGTATAAGAGGATTGAAAATCCCTGGTATGGAAAAAGCATTGAAGGATGCAAATCAGAAACTGAGAAGATCAGATAGAGAGAAAAAAACTGTTGAAAGATTTGGTTATGATACATACATGGCTATGCATTATGCATACATGTCTAAGGTGGTACAAATCCCTGATCCAAGTAGTTTTGATGAGGCTAAAACTGAGAAGAAATGGGTGGACGCAATGCAAGAAGAGATTGATGCATTGGCTGAAAACAAAACATGGGATTTGGTGAAGTTACCAAAAGAAAAAAATGTGGTAGGTTGCAAATGGGTCTACAAGACAAAGCATGATTCCAGTGGGAATGTAAGTAGACATAAAGCAAGATTGGTTGCAAAGGGATATGCTCAAATGCAAGGAATTGATTATGATGAGACATTTGCACCGGTTGCAAAGATGGCAACATTGAGGACATTACTGGCTGTAGGTGCAGCCAGAAGATGGTTTCTTCATCATATGGATGTAAAAAATGCCTTTTTACATGGTAACTTGGAAGAAGAAGTGTATATGTGTCAACCACCAGGTTTTGAAGATAGGAAGCATCCAGATTATGTATGTAAGCTGAAAAAGGCTCTCTATGGATTGAAACAGGCACCAAGAACATGGCACAGGGAACTTTCAGATTATCTGAAAAAACTTGACTTCAAAATGTCAAAGGCTGATTCATCATTGTATGTTAAAAGGAAAGATGATTGTATGGTTGTGATTCTGATTTATGTTGATGATCTCATCATTGGAGGTGATTTCATGGATGAGATAAGCTGAAAAGGAATTTGGAAATGAAATTTCATATGAAAGATTTGGGAGATATGAGATATTTTTTGGGTATTGAAATCATCAGATCTGAAAGTGGTATATGTGTGTTGCAAAGACAATATGCAACAACTATGTTGAAAAAGTATGGTATGCTTGGATGCAAACCTATTGGAGTACCACTAGATAAAAACTGTAAATTGAGGGCTGATTTGGGAGCCAAAATAGAAGATGTAAACATGTACAGGTCTATGGTGGGCATCCTTATTTATTTGACCATAACAAGACCTGATTTGAGTTATGCAGTTGGATTAGTCAGCCAATTTATGCAACAGCCAACAAAGCCGCATTTGGACTGCATTAGAAGAATTCTGAGGTATGTAAAAGCTACTCAAAACTATGGATTGTTTTACAGGGCTGATTTGGACATAAATCTGGAAGGATATACAGATGCTGATTGGGCTGGAAGCCAAACAGATAGAAGATCCACAAGTGGATATATCTTTACATTGGGAAGTGCAGGTATTTCATGGAGTAGCAAGAAACAGGCTACTGTTGCATTGTCTAGTACTGAAGCTGAGTACAGAGGAGCTGCCATAGCCACTTGTGAAGAGGCATGGATTAGAAGATTGCTTGCTGATTTGGGAGAGTATATAGACGGTACTGTCACAATCTGGTGTGACAACATGAGCAGCATTCAGCTTGCAAAGAACCCAGTGTTCCATGCAAGGACAAAGCACATTGAAGTGCATTATCACTTTGTTAGAGAAAAAGTGATTGAAGGAGAAGTTGATCTGGTGTATGTGAATACAAATCAGCAGGTTGCTGATATTCTCACAAAGGGATTGAGTGTGGAAAAGCATACACAGTTTCGGAACATGATGGGAGTTGTAGACATTGATATGATGGCTGAAAAGCATCATGAAAAAGAAGTTGTAGATAACCCCAAGAAAGGATAAGTTGAGCTTGAGGGGGAGTGTTGAGAAGCAAGCTCAACATGGTATGCGATGCTTATTGGGAAATAAGCTATAGTAGTTATTTAGCTACTTGTGAACATAAAGGAGAAACAGCTAATTAGCTACTGATAGCTAATTAGCTACTGACAGCTATTTAGCGACTGACAGCTAATTAGCTACTGACAGCTATTTAGCGACTGACAGCTAATTAGCTACAGGCAGCTAATTAGCTGTATACGTAAGTAACTTATTACTTAGGTAGAAAGTAAGAGAGTAAGATGAGAAGAAGACATACAGGAAGTAGAATTCTGAGAGAGAGATAGTGAGTATAGAGAGAAAGAACTCAGAGAGTGAGAGCAAGAGAGAGAAACAAACAAGAGCAAGTAGAGCTCTGCGCATAATGAAATAGAAGAAGTTTTGGCTGCTACAGAGGTAAGTCTCCTTCCCCCTTCCCTTCTGTGTTTGAGCACTAAACGATCTAGCACACCACGATCCGCCGCGCACATAAGAAGAGCCCAAGTGCCTTCTTCACGTTTTCTTAACATAATGGACACAACGTTTTACTTCCAACTTAAAACATACTTACGTAGACTTACATAGCACACAACTTTTTTTAGTAAGGCATTCATTACATTATTATTATTTGGGGTCAAGCCATCGTAAAAAATGTATACAAGATTTGAGATTTGACGTTTAAATGTGGGCATAAAAAAGCCCAATAATGCATGAATCACATGGGCAAATTCAAGCATTCAAATAATGACATTCGAACCTAATATGGATGATGATTGCTTGAATACACTTAGACAAGTATTATTTTTATTCCATGTCTACTCAAAACCATGGTTGATTGCTTGAAGACACAATAGAAGGAATAAAATCATATTAGGTTAAAGCAATCATCCATATTAGGTTGATGGTTTTTATGACATGGAATAAAACCTAAACCTAATAGAAGGAATATGATACCTAATAAAACCCTAAACCTAATAGAAGGAATATGATACCTACCTCTAGACTGCAGGTGCTCGCGGCTCCCTTTCACAAAGTGGAGCCCTTCTTTAATGAGACGGGCTCCTTTTTCTGTGAGACGGGCTCCCTCTTTAATTGGTGCGCTTTTTCACACGTTTTCCACAAGGGCTCCCTTTCACAAAGTGGAGCCCTTCTTTAATGAGACGGGCTCCTTTTTCTGTGAGACGGGCTCCCTCTTAATTGGTGCGCTTTTTCGCGCCTTTTCCACAGCCACATTGGACGGTGCAAATCGCACGCGCCCTCATCTAGCGACCTGCACCGACACGATTCCCTCACTTGCCCTCTTTAATATTTGGTAGTAGTTAGACACCACGTAGATACATACATATACATATGTCTACATACATACATGTGTATGTATATATTACATGGGAAGAAGCGTAAGGAGGGGAGAAAGACACATAACCATGGAACAGAAAGGATTGGTCTCTGTGGTACAGAGATCCAGCATCTCCCCTGCCTCCCCTTCCAGTAGAGGACACCTTTTTCTCTCCTCTCTCGACATATGGTGGCAGGACCTCCACTACAATCAGAGGCTCATCTTCTATCCCACCACAACCCCTTCCCACAACATCCTTACTACTACTACTACTACTACTACTGCCTTTGATGATGCCATCGAAACCCTCAAGACCAGCCTCTCTACCGTGCTAGTTCATTACTACCCGTGGGCGGGCCGTTTAGCCCTAGATCCCAATAACCGTCTTGTCATCGATTGCAACGATGCGGGGGTCGAATTCATCGAGGCCTCGATCGACACCCCAATGGGCGAGATTAGCCGAGAAGGCTTCCCGATGATGCCCCTCTACGAGCGTCTTTGCCCGGTCGTAGATCACAGGGGGGATCACCTCTATACAAGCCCTCTACTTGCGGTCCAGGTACTTAAAACCCTAACTCTATGAGATCATACTGAAGAACATAATGACCTCCATCAATCTCTTTACTATGGTAATCATGATGCTAAGCAAACATGTGGATGTGGTGGGATGTGTTGGTCTTATTTGGGCAAGTAGGTGACCCGGTTCTTGGATGGGGGTATGTCGTTGGGCCTGTCGCAGAGCCATGTTGTGGCCGATGGGCAGTCATTGTGGAATTTCATGGTCTCTTGGGGGGAGTGCGCGAGGGGCCATGTCGACATCACGCTGCCACCCATTCACGAGAGAGAGAGGCTAGCGCTCGAAGGCTCTCCGTCCGAGGAGAAAGCAAGGGAATTTTTTGAAAAGATTCAGTTGAAATGTGAGGAAGAAGTGAAATATGATAGGAAGGAGGAAGAGGAGGAGGAGAATCTGACAGCCACGAGCACCGGAGAGGCAGGTGTGTTGATGCAATGTGTGTTTGATATGCCTGCATCATGCATCAAGGAGCTGAAAGCCGAGGCTGGAGGAAGCTTTACCACATATGAGGTTGTAGGTGCCCACTTCTGGCAACGGGTGAACGCTGCGAGGCGGTTGCGTGCTGGAGCCACGATCGCATTCACCATATTGGCGAACCTTCGGAGCAAACTAAATCCACCCCTCCCCTCCTCTTACTTCGGTAATGTCATCCACTTCGGCATCGTGAAGACATGGGCAGGTAATCTCCGCCACGATAACCTTGCCAGGATCGCGGAGAGAATCCATGAGGGCATCCTCGGGTGCAACCAAGATTCACTCCTCCCTGTTATGCACTGGTTGGAGCTCCACGGGAACCGGATGGTAGAATTAGCCCACACATGGATCTACTCGATCCAAGTTAATGTTGCGAGCTCTCCAAGGTTCCCTGCATACAAAGTCAACTTCGGGTGGGGTTGTCCCTCTGCCGTTCGGTCGCCCAAAGTCCCCGGTGATGGCGAGATGGTTCTTTTCGGGGGACGCCCGGGCACCGCGGATGGAGACATTGAGATATGTCTCGCTCTTCCATCTCCTGTCATGAAAAATCTCCTAGATGACCCATCCTTCTTGGGCAAACCTATTTCTAGTCCCTTCCGCTACTATGAGTAGGGGCCATTGTAAGAAATAACACAAGAGATAGGAAGAGAACATCTCCTCTTGTCATTTATCCTTGTTGATGTGCATTTTTTAAGAGTTTTGATGACATTAGTATTGGTGCAACATGCAAGTATTCTGTAGCAGACACATACATAGTTGCAACAATGGGTATATCGATCTTAACAACTGTATGTTGGTGGTTACTCCTTTCCTTCTTTTTGGGTTTAGAATCCTTGACTTTGTGTGTTTGGTTGTTTCAAATTTCTTTTTATTTGTGGGATGAGAAGGAAGTTATGGATAGCTTCCAATTTTTCCCAACCTTCATACTTTTTGGGGGGGCATGTATCTATTTTCGCGATCGAGCAACTGGCAAGCGAGGTTTTCTTGATGAAGGCGAGTTTTCCTTTCCATGACCATCCATTACCTATAGATAGCTTCACATTTTTATCAACCTTGTTTCTTTTTTGGGGGCACGTATCCATTTTTGGGAGCGAGCAAGTGGTAAGTGAGCTTTATTTGGCATGTAGTCACATTTTCTCAATGAAGGCATGTTTTCAAAACAGTTTATGAGCTTTTTCCTTTCGTTGATGAACCACCAACCATCCATTATCTATCCATGGACATGCCCATGTCAATGCATAACACATCCATTCCCTATCCATGGTGAGATCTCTCTCTGTTTCCCTCCACCAACGATAGAGACAATGATTATGGGTACCTTGATTTCATTATAAGATATCATTAATAAGCAAGGTCAAGAGTTGCACACACTCATAACAGAGATGGGAAATTAAAGGTTCTTGTTGTCGAGAACAAGAATCTCAAAAAAGTGTTTGAGATGCAATCTAGACTACAATCTACTCACAAAACTTGAAGTTGAACTCAAACAATAAAGCAACTTCAAGTGGAGGTTCCAAACAATAAAGAAATTTAACATGAATATGCCTTAAACGAGGAGAAAAAAGACACCTTGAGGCATGATATAAACAAAAGGAATAATGTATACACAATAAAGTTCTGTGTTGATGTGTGCAATGCCAATAATGTTGTTTCCAAACCACCTATTATGCAAGTTACGACATAAGTAAAGAATGTGAAAAATATAGATGCATACGAGATAGAAATAGGGAACTCATGTTTGTCCATAGATAAGAAGTTTTACATATGCATTTATACGTGGTGATAATGCATCGTTGTTCCATGGTGTCATTTATATCATTTTATGGTATTCTGCAACCTAGGGAATATATACTTTGAGATACATAATAGGGAGGGGAACGTTTTCATGCACATGTTATTCCATGGTGATAATGCACATGTTTTCATTTATACGTGGTGATAATGCATCATTGTTCCATGGTGTCATTTATATCATTTTATGGTATTCTGCAACCTAGGGAATATATACTTTGAGATACATAATAGGGAGGGGAACGTTTTCATGCACATGTTATTCCATCAATAGTAATTCTAGGCTTTTTGATTGATAGATATTATTCGGATTCTAGCCATGCTTCTTTTTTCTCAATAAGGTCGTATTCCATCAATAGTAATTCTAGGCTTTTTGATTGATAGATATTATTCGGATTCTAGCCATGCTTCTTTTTTCTCAATAAGGTCGTATTCCATCAATAGTAATTCTAGGCTTTTTGATTGATAGATATTATTCGGATTCTAGCCATGCTTCTTTTTTCTCAATAAGGTCGTATTCCATCAATAGTAATTCTAGGCTTTTTGATTGATAGATATTATTCGGATTCTAGCCATGCTTCTTTTTTCTCAATAAGGTCGTATTCCATCAATAGTAATTCTAGGCTTTTTGATTGATAGATATTATTCGGATTCTAGCCATGCTTCTTTTTTCTCAATAAGGTCGTATTCCATCAATAGAATAAAATTATATAAATTTTTAATTAGAATGTGTGCATTGTTAATTCATACAAGATTAGAATAAGTTCCATTTCATAATTCTCTTAGTGTGTGTACAATCATATCATAAGTTTACACAACTATATGAAGGCTCAGGCTATGTTCTCTTTGTGGTGTATTCATAATCTTCCAATCATTTCCATACCCAACACATATGATCACTACCAATAGAAATTATGAACTTGATTCTATGACTACAATATGTATTGTTTTGATTTTTCAAAGATAGATTTTTCTTTCTATTTATAACACATCAATAGTCATGTATTGTAATGGATTTGCCGGTTTCATAATTGGTTTTTTGTATGTTATAAATGACACTTTCAACCTTTCAGTGCTTAAGGACGTCTTGATTTTCCTATGGTTGGTCATGTATTGCAATGTGGGCCAACTCATGGAGAGCTATTCATGCTACTCGAAATGAATCCTTGGATAAGAACGTCCAACAAGGTTGTCACTCTGAGGAGGATGGTCATGCTTCCTAAAAACAATCAAGTCATTGGGTGTAAATTTAGGTTGATTGTTAGGAGCAATGTCAACATTTTGGAGTGACCAAGTCTCTTTAATTCGTGGGTTGAGTGTATTTGTTGCTAAGCCTTCTTCACTTTATTAAGACATTTGTTTCATCATGTGATATGTATGACTCATTCCAATCCTTGCAACAACCTCATCACTAGTTTTTCCACAATGGATCTTCTTCACCATTGAAGATATTCACACCTATGGTTTGTAACCATTCTTAGTATGTTGAATCTGGAGTAATGGAGGCGGACGAGCTACTGTTTTCTGGCCTGCACAGAAAATGTCGAACACACACACACAGAGAAAAACAGCACACAGGAAAAAAACAGAAAAGAGAAAGACAAAACTTTTTGGGGGCAAATGAAACCCTCATTTCTATTAGTTTATATACCTATGCGTAAATAGTAAGAAATTACAGATTTGGCCTTTTCTTACTATCAATCTTCCACTAAAAGGCCAAACTAGGGATCAACAAAGCTGATGGGGAGATTGAACAAGACCTACACATCCTACTTGATGAGTATGTTACACAATGTACAAGAAACAATGTGTAACCTCATGACCTAAGTTATCCCCATCAAGTGGCAGCAATGCTCTAGTGCTTCGTGCGATAGAGCCTTGGTCAACGCATCTGCGGCATTGTCTTGAGAGACAACTTTCTCAAGACTAATATAGCCAGCAGTTATGCATTCTCGAATGAAGTGATATCTCACTCCAATGTGCTTGGTCTTCGCATGGTATACTGGGTTTTTAGCCAATGCAATGGCACTCTGACTATCACAAAACAATATGGGTACAAGCTTAGATATGCCCATGTCACAAGCTAATCTGGACAGCCATACGGCTTCCTTACAAGCTTCGCTAGCTGCGACATACTCTACTTCTGTAGTGGACAGAGCAGTACATTTTTGGAGACGAGATCTCCAAGATATCGCACCTCCCATAAACTGAAAAATATATCCTGAAGTGGATTTTCTGCTGTCAGAGCAGCCAGCATAATCAGAATCTGTGTATCCGATGATGGATACAGTTCCACCACCTAAACATAGACACCTATTCTTAGTGCCACACATATATCTTAAAATCAGTTTAACTGCCTCCCAATGTTTATTACCAGGATTGGACATAAATCTGCTCACAGCTCCCACTGCGAAAGCAATGTCTGGTCTGGTCGCTATCATAGCGTACATAAGACTCCTAACAGCGGATTGATAAGGAACCTTGGACATGAATTTCTTGTCCTCATCGGATGTGGGGCAATCACGTGTGCTCAGATTTACATATGAAGGTAGTGGAGTGCTTAACGGCTTCGCATTCTCCATATTAAACCTCATGAGCACTTTCGATATGTACTCAGCCTGAGACAAGTAAATACATCGCTTACTCCTATCACGAGTGATACGCATACCAAGAATATGTTTTGCATCTCCCAAATCCTTCATGTCAAAATTCTGGCTCAAGTTTTTCTTTAACGAGGATAACTCATCCTTGTTTTTACCAGCAATAAGCATGTCATCAACATATAATATCAATGTGATAAAACTCCCATCTTAACAGTTTTTCGTATAAAGACATGCATCTTCATTGCTTCTAGTACATCCTTGAGTCTTCATAAAGGCATCAAATTTCTGATACCATAACCTCGGGGACTGCTTAAGCCCATACAAACTCTTCTTGAGTTTACATACCAAATGTTCTTTTCCCAATACTTCATAACCTTCTGGTTGTTCCATGTAAATGTCCTCATCAAGGTCCCCATGCAAGAAAGTAGTCTTCACATCCATTTGGACAAGTTCCAAATTCTGATTTGCAGCCAATGAAAGCAACATACGTAATGTAGTCATCTTAACTACAGGAGAAAAGGTTTCATCAAAGTCAATTCCATATTCTTGCTTGAAACCTTTTGCAACCAAGCGTGCTTTATACTTTGGAGAAGCACTATCAGATGTATACTTATACTTGTATACCCATTTGCATGGCAATGCTTTCCTGTCCTTTGGCAAAGGTACTAAATCCCAAGTACCATTTTTATAAATGCTGTCCAATTCACTTTGCATGGCCTGTTTCCATTTCACATGGTCATTTACAGATATGGCTTCATTGTAACATGAAGGCTCACCGGCATCTGTTAGCATTACATAATCAGCAAACTTACTAGGTGCCTTGGGCACACGCATAGATCTCCTCAATGAATCCTGAACCTGAGTGCCATCAGGTTGTGCATGAGAAACCTCATTCTGAGCATCATCATTATGAGCATATTCTTGCTGAAAAGCATCATTTTGCACATCATTGTGCTGAGCATTATAATTTTGGGCATCTTCATCCTGGTCAATAACAGTTTTTTGTGACTGCGAAGCATCTACATCAATAAGATTTTTCTGTTTTTCATCAACAAAAGGCGTACTATCTTTAAATGCAACCTTTCTCACTTCTACCTCCTTTACGGACTGTTTATGCATTTTGTTCTCGTCAAAAACAACATCACTACTTCTGACCACAGTACGTGTGTCAGGGTCCCATAAGCGATATCCAAACTATCCATCAATTCCGTAACCAAGAAATATACATTTTCTGCATTTATAGTCTAATTTCTTTCTTAAAGTTTTTGGAATGTGTACATACGCTTCGCATCCAAAAACTCTAAGATGAGCATAATGAGGTGTCTTGCCAGTCCACACCTCTTGTGCCACTCTTAGACCTATGGCTGTGTTTGGTGATAGGTTAATCACATGGACTGCTGTTAAAACAGCTTCTGCCCAAAAGCATTGCGAGAGGTTTGCATGGTGTAGCATGGAGACAACTCTGTCCTGGATGGTTCTATTCATCCTCTCAGCCACACCATTTTGGACAGGGGTGTAAGGAGCTGTAAACTCTCTCCGAATACCTCTAGACTTACAAAAGTCAACAAATTCGTGAGAGGTATACTCACCTCCATTGTCCGAACGTAAAGCCTTAAGCTTTATGTCCTTTTCTAGCTCAACCGAACTAAGCCATTTTCTGAAAGTGGGGTATACATCATCCTTTCCCTTAATTGGATAAGCCCAAACTTTCCTAGTGGCATCATCAATGAAAGTAACAAAATATAGGGCACCACCCAAAGATCTTGTGGGCATAGGTCCACAAACATCCGTGTGGACAAGATCCAATGGTTTAGTGGATGAGTTTACACTAGTCTTATGTGCACTTCTAGTTTGCTTACCATGTTGACAATGCTCACACAAGGCAAAATCAGAGAATGACAACTTAGGTAAGTGGCCATAACGAGATAGGATTTCCATGCCATTTCTTGACATGTGGCCCAAACGACCATGCCAAATGCTCGTCATTGGCTGGTCTGTGACAGCCAACAAGTGTTCCTTTTGATGAACAAATAGAGGGTAGAGGGAACCAACTTTGTTCCCTTTTGCAACAATCATATTTCCTTTCGTTATACGAAAGGATTGAGAAGCAAACATCACCTTATATCCATTGTCATCAAGCTGACCAACGGAGATCAAACTACGAGTTAGTTGGGGAACATGGCGTACATCTTTAATGGTCAAATGAGCACCATCACTAAAATGCATTGAGATATCTCCAATGCCAATCACATCGCATTGATGTGAGTCTCCAAGTCGAACTTTCCCAAGCGACTTGGCTTCATAACATGTGAACCACTCTCTATCTGGAGTCACATGAAATGATGCACCGGAGTCCAACAACCACGTATATGATGGAGAAAAAACCGTGTTCACCCCAGCATGTGTGCTAACATCATCTAGGACCAAGATGTCCGTCTCACCACATGTTGCATTTACTTCCTCCGTTTCCAACGAGGAAGAGGGACCACTAGATTGTCTACCATGCCCTCTAGCATTATCTTTCTCCTTATTTTTAAGGGCATAACAATCTTTCTTAAGGTGACCCTTTTTATGACAGTAATGGCACTCCATATTTTTCTTCCTAGATTTGCTTCTACCTCTATCATTTCCACCACTATTTCTTGTTTGGCTCCTACCACGATGTTGGTTCTTGCGAGTACCAACATCAGAAACATTATATGCATCTCCATTATGTGATGCAATCACAGATTTTCTACGAATTTCTTCACCTAAAAGTGCTCCACATATATCATTATAGACTAGTTTCCCGTTTGGTGCACTAGCACTAATGGCAGTGCAAAAGGTGTCCCATGATGTAGGCAAAGTGCATAACAGAAATACACATTTCAGCTCATCATCCAAAATCATTTTCTGAGCTAGTAGTTGTGACCACAATGCATCAAAGTCGTTCAAATGAGAGGCGACACTGTCATTGTCCTTCATTCGAAGATCATAAAGTTTTCTCATTAGATAAACTTTGTTTGATGCGGTCTCTTTTTCATATGTGTTGCATAATTTGGTCCATAGTATTTCAGCCGAGTCACAATCTAGGACCGTGAAATACACATTGTCGGCTAGGTGTAGTCTTATAGTAGACATTGCCAAGAGATCGAGCTCTTCCCAATCATCTTTGGTCATGCCCTCAGGTCTCTTGGCTTCACCACTTAATGGTCTTTATTGCCTTCTTTGAATCAGGACATCTCTCATCTGATTCTTCCACAAGGCAAAGTTGGATCCGTCAAATTTACGGATCTCAAGGTGGTCTTTTCCACTCATAGGGTGATTTCTATGGGAATTGAACGAACCACCGCGTGAGGTACTTGAAACCTCGGACATTTCAGAGGCAGCCATTTGTAAGCTAGGTAAACTTGGTCAATCCCAAATATAAACAACTAACAATAGTTGAGACACTACTCCCTACCTAGTCTCAAGCCGTGTTCTAGGGTAGGTATATGTGTTCGATTGAGGACAACACCTCTTTCTTATATCAGCCAAGGTAAAATGTCTGTAACCAAGACGTAACTTCAACGTCACAAACTCACATCAAGTGAGCAAGCATCGAAAGGAAAAAAAAAAGAAACCAAACACAGGTTCTTTTGCGTGTAAATCCTCACTTCTGTATACTAGAAACAACAAGTCTTCTCTGTTTCTACCTTCCACCAAGGTCTATTTTTCCCCAAAAAATAGGCACACAAAAAAAACTATTCAAGATGGAAACGTGTAGTAGATATTACCTCTGTCGAGGTCCTGAAAAATAGCATGCGCAGAGGGGGAAAACGCAGAAATGTAGATGCTTGTTGCTACACACAGTCTCACAAAGTCCACGCTCTGATACCACTGTTGAATCTGGAGTAATGGAGGCGGACGAGCTGCTGTTTTCTGGCCTGCACAGAAAATGTCGAACACACACACACAGAGAAAAACAGCACACAGGAAAAAAACAAAAAAGACAAAGACAAAACTTTTTGGGGGCAAACGAAACCCTCATTTCTATTAGTTTATATACCTATGCGTAAATAGTAAGAAATTACAGATTTGGCCTTTTCTTACTATCATAGTATTGTGACCCTAAGTTTGTTGCAGGTTTCTATAGAGTGGCTTGAAGAGAGAGAGAGAGAGAGAGAGAGAGAGAGAGAGAGAGAGAGAGAGAGAGAAAACGCAAAGTTCGGAGATGTTGGAGAAGGGCAAAAACTAATTTTGATGTATCTTCTTGCTACGGTGTCTGTTTGCTTTGTTCTTTAGCTCATTTCGAAGCCTGCACATAGAGCTTTCTAAAGAGTATCTGCACGTATCATTTGGAGGTTTTGGTAGAACATTACAAGTAAAAATTCCATTCGACTACATGCATCTCATGATCGCTTGCTTTGATTCCTTCTCCAACACAATTACTTGTAAGTGAACTCTCTCCTATTTCTTGTCATATGGATGGTAGTGTTTTCATGAATATGGATGAGTCTCCAAATTCTTCAAAGGATGCGTGCATGGTTGAGTCAATATCAAGCCCAAGTGGGGATGGTAAAAGAAAGCGATGTATTGGAGATAGTAATGACATGTCTTATGCTGATGCAATGCGACAAGATGATATTGAGAAAGATGATAGTCATTGGGAACATTTAAGATGCATGGCAAATATATTAATGGAAGATTGTATAAGGGAGAATGTGAAAGTTGCTGTGGAGTTTGTTGACGATGAAGTGGCTAAGGTAGAAATAGACAATAAGGAGTTTTTGGGCTCATTTGCTAATTTTTGTGATAAAGGGGTCATATTGTTTTTCACGGGAAAGATACCTTTCCTTTGGAGGGTCAAACAATGGTTACGTGGGATTTTACAAGCAGATTGTGTTCAGGATGTTTATGCTGGTCCTCGTGGATTTTATGAGGTTGTTTTGGTATCACAAGAGTATAAAGAGAAATTACTCAATAAATTGCCAGTTTTTTATGAGAAAAGTTTGGTTCATATTGTTCCGTGGAGACCATTAGTGGAATATCAAGATATATTAAAGCAAGAGTGTCCCGTATGGGTTGAGGTAGAGTGCACATATTCAGTGGTTTGGCCAATATTACGGTCAACGATGGAAAAGTTGGGAAAGATCTTGGTGCCTCCTAGTGCTAATGCTCAAAATCGATATCGGATGTGTATTCTTTGGAATACTGCTATAAAGAGGCCAAGTTGTTTACAGATTGCATGTTCTGGTATGCCACCTATGTATTTTCGGCTTAAATGGGGTACATTTGCAGGACATTGTTTCCATTGTGGTGTGTTGGGGCATTTTATGGCTGAATGTCCTCAAAAAAGAAATAATGTAGTGGAAGTGGTACATGAAGAGCCTACAACTCATGATCAGATTCAAGATTTGACAATTTCAGAGCAAACAAAGGAACCACAAATTGTGAATGAGAAGGATGGAAAGACTCTAGAGGATGAAGGACAATGGTCAATAGTTTCTGGAAAGATGAAGAAGTCTCATAAAAATGTTGGGCATAATGTATCTATGGAGAAGGTCACACCGACACATCCCATGCGGAATAAACCATGGGCTCGTCAAGAGGACTATCCAAAGAAATTATCTTTTGATAATAAAGGTAATTTGTATGTTCCTTGGAATAAACGGAAATCGGTGCCTCGTTCACATGAGGAGCCATCGGGGTCTGGAGTTTTGCATTCCCATAGTAATTCATATGCAATCTTAGGGGATTTATTTCAGGATATGGCAGAAACATTAGCAGTGAAGGAGAAGGAGATTTCTCGAATAAAAGGAAAAAATAAAGTATGAAGATCACCACATGGAATGTGAGGGGATTGTGTTCTAGATTTAGAATGCATGAGGTTTGGAGGATTGTGTTAAGTGAGCAATGGGATGTTTTATGTGCAGTAGAGCATAAAGATCATCGGAATGTTGGTTTAATTAGTTATTCTAAGGGTTATACATTATGTTATGCTAGCAAGGTTCATGGGGATTATTCTGGGATTGTCATGTTTATAAGAGATAAATTTCACCCAAAAGTAATTGTTTCAGATGAATTTGGAAGATTTATTGTGGTAGAGATATGTTATGAAGGGCAAGCTATTTGGTTAGTTGGTGTGTATGCATCAAATGTTTCACAAGAACGAAAGTTGTTATGGAGATCTCTAAACTCAGTGCTTCATAATGGTAGACTGGGTTTATTGATGGGAGATTTTAATGTTTGTTGTGAGATAGATCAATCAACATCTATCCACTCTATTATGGATGGACCAGAGGCTCAAGAATGGGGAGATTTTGAGACTGAAGTCATGTTAAGGGATGTATGGAAATGGATCAAGGGAGATGAGCCTGGTTATACCTTTCAATCGGCTCAATATAAGGATACTTGGAGTAGGTTGGATTGAATGTATGTAATGCATACCGAAGGTTTTTTACCAGAGATTTTGGATATTTCAGTGTCTTATGGGTCAATTATATCAGATCATTTCCCATTAATTTTTGAGTTCAATCACCACTCAATTAGAGGTTTTCATGAGTTTTTAGGAAAACCACCGTTGATTTTTAATTCATCATTTTTGGATCATGAGGTCTTCCATGCCTATATGTGTCAATTGATTGATGCATTTGCCTATCGCTTTCAATTTGATGGGTATGAAGCGTGGGAAGTATTTGTTGCAAATGTTCAGAGGTTAACTAGATATTATGGAATTCACCATGCTTTTAAAAGGAGAAAGAAATTAAGTCTCCTAGTTAATTTGCTTGATAAATGCAACTCATTGTTAACTTATTGGCCAATGGATGTAGAGTTGATGGGATATCAAGAGGTATTAATTTCTGCGATGCATGACCTAACGGCAAAAAATTATCAACATGCTAGACTACATCGTCTAAGACAAGAAGTGGATGATGTTAATTGTCAATCACATAAGTTTTTCCATGACCTTCATGAATCACATGCACGACATAATGTGGTAAGGTTAGAGGAAAATGGTATCATGTGTTCCGATCCTCAAGAAATTGTGAAGAAATGCATAGAATATTATACACAATTGTTGGATGTACAAGTGTGTATCGATGATAATGTTAAAAAGGATAGAGATGTATTTTTTAATGGAGTGAAAAATCATGTATCGCATGATGTGGCACAATCATTAGATGCTAATATTTTAGAGGATGAGGTGGAACATGTCATGTCACATCTTGCTAATGATAAGAGTCCTGGGTGGGATGGATTAACACATGAACTCTTTAAGAAATATGTGATTAAGTTAAAGGGGCCTTTTACGATTTTATTTTAGAAGGTGTGGACATTAGGGGAAATGCCTCATTCTTGGAAGATTGGTTTGATCAAGCTTTTGCCGAAGGTGCCTTCTCCATCTTCCTTTGCTCAATGGAGGCCTATTTCATTGATGGGGGGAATGTACAAGATTTTTGCAAAAGTGATGGCCAATAGGTTGCATAAGGTTTTACCTTCTATTATTCATAATGCTCAATATGGGTTTTTAGCAAAAAGAGACATTTTACATAATATTTTAAATGTTCAAATGGCAATTGACTATGCAAGGAGTCTAAACAAGAATTAGTGTTGCTACAATTGGATATCGAGAAAGCCTATGATAATGTGGATTGGTCATTTATAAATCAATTGATGTCTCATATGGGTTTTGGTGATCGTATGTCTAAGTTGATATACACATTAGGGGAGGGTTCGGTTTCACTTGTGATGTTTAATGGAGGAGTAACCCAACCGATTTCTATTCGGAGGTCAGTTAGACAAGGATGCCCGGTAAGTCCTTTACTATTCACTATTGTGACACATCCTATTCTTGTTAAGTTACACAATATGGCTATGGGGGAAGAATTACTTAGACTAAGGTTGCCATCAGGGAAGCCATGTATTGTTCAAGCTCTCGCAGATGACCATATTATGTTTTTGGCACCTAATCGGGAAAATATTAGTAAGACAAGAGATGTGTGGGAATTGTTTTCAAATGCTTCGGGGTTGAGAATTAATATGCATAAATCTGTCCTCATTTCATGTACAGAACAAGATGTGTTAGGGTTGGGGTGGTCAGGAAGGATAGTACATCGTGGTATGATTTGTCGTCATCTTGGATATCCAATTGGGGTGGAAGTTTCTCATGTGAAACTTATTGAGTGGGTATCCAAAAGGTTGGAGGATAAGTTTATGTATTGGAGGTCTCAATTTTGGCCTTTTCATGTACAACTTAAGGTGGTCCAATTGATTATGGTCTCTATGGTATCTTATTATCTTCCTTTGCTCCCATGGTCAAAGAAAGCTCTTGAAATGTTGTCACGCTCGATGCGAATGTTGTTATGGAAAAGAAAAGGGAAAAGTGCCTTGTCATGGTTGGCATGGGATCATGTTTGTACTCCGAAGCGTCTTGGTGGGGCATCAATATTGAATCTATATGAGCATATGGTGGCTCGTCGATTTACTTTCATTCGATTCATGTTTGAAGGTGTACAACCTTGGACAGAAATGGTGGCATACTTTATAGAGAAGAACAGAATAAAGCTTGGAAACATGAAGGTTGAAGCGAATTGGTGGAATGTAATTAATTCTGACAAGGATGTCAAATGTACAGGGTCTATGATAGTTAATCATTTGTTGACATCTTGGCAAAGTATGTTGGATTTTGTGGAATGGCATCCCCCACAAGAAAGGGGATGTGCCAATTCATTACAAATGGAGGTTTTGGCAACATCAAGGTTGTTGAGGTGGGAAGGTAAACAAATTCTTAACCTTCAATTTAATCGGATGGCTAGATTGGGTTTGGTAAGAGTTAAGGATGCTATGTTGGTTTCACAAAGAAGATTAATGGCTTTTCGAACAATAAGATCAATATTTCGTATTCCAAAAGGTTATAACTTTATTTGGGATAAGTTGCAACAAATACTATCTTCGCATGAGCCAATTCCTGATTTAGATGGGCGATCTCAAGAGCTTGATTGGAGGTTTGTTGGAAATAAGAGATTGACTATTATCTCAACGAATGTTGCTTATCACAAGTTGATTGACAAACATAAGTGGTTGGAAGAAAGGGTTATAAAGATATGGGGTTTTCATAAGCCCATTACTTGGTGGTTTCATGTGATCAAGGCAGGTTGGTGTTCTCGATTGATGCTACAAGCCAAGGTATTTATTTGGAGAGTTATGGTTGGAGCTTTACCATTAGGGGATGCATTAAAAAGAAGAAACATTACTAAAGGATTGTGTTTCTTTTGTTCGGTGGAATTGGAACATAGTAGGCATCGATTTATTTCATGCCCGATGGCAAGGATGGTTTGGAGGTGTATCAGTTTAGTGTGGATGTCTCTAACAGGAGTAAGTCTATCTTCCTTCAGTTGGGTTTTTGCACATATGGAGAACAATAAACCAATGCCTCATTTTCAAATTATTTTTGAGTTCTTGAGGTATTGGGGGCTATGGTTCAATTGGAATATGCGGAATGCCTTCATTTTTTATTCACAAGTTGGGGTGAGAAAATATGTTCTTAAGTTAAAAGGACTTCTTTTGTGGCAATTGACAGTGCTAGAGAAGTCACAAAATCTCAACCAAGAAGAGAGAGAACTCTGCAAGGTCACATATCATCATATTCGCCATTTGAATTGGTGTGTAGGGTGGCATTGAGTTTGGTGTCGTAGTTTTCTTTAGATCCCTAGATAGAAGGGGTTCTATAGTTTGTTGTAAGTTAGTCATGGTGGTGTTTTTTCTTTCGTAATGAAAGCCATTATTTACGAAAAGAGAGAGAGAGAGAGAGAGAGAGAGAGAGAGAGAGAGAGAGAGAGAGAGAATTATATACCAAACAATGAAATTAACAAAATTGGAGAAGATTGCAATAACCATGAGTCTATGGTAATAAGCATATAATTCACTATGAAATGACATTTGATATGAGATGGTGGGGCCTAGTTTATATATGACATACATATTTCTAAGTACATACGTAAGTATCCATTTCATTCAATGCAAAGGCATCTCTTATTCATTAACTCAATGGTGGACTTTTAGCACATAGCCAAACGAGTGTTTGGTTGAGTTTGACATCTCAACATGGAAATTCAGCCCCAAATATGTCTACATTATATGTATACCAAGCTTGTATATCATTCACACATTTTGAATAGCGCCCTTACACTCCCTCTCAAGGTCGGCAAATTAGGTGGATGTAGAATAGTTGTCATTGAAAAATGTTTGATCTTGTCCACACCAAGTAATGTTGTTTTGTGATAACATCCTTCTCTATTAATAGGTGTAGATATGGAGGAATCAAGATTGAGGTTCCACATTCCATTGTCATAGGATCTTGCAATACTTTCTCATCATGGTCTCTACCTATGTCTACTGCAAGCTAATTTTGCAAAGTTCTCTACCTTCAAGATAGCCACTACCTTCAGATGGAGGCATTTTGTTGTGTTGTGTAATTGCTAGACACTAACAGTAGGTCACCACAATCTTCCATTGGTTCAATGATGTACTCCCTCCCTTGCCTAGGGATGAACCAATTGAGTTTTCTTTAACTCAAGTTGTTTGCATCATCAAAACGTTGAACTCGCGTCCTAGGGATGGACCCAAGCTTGCAAAGTTGTTGAGGTGGTACTACATGACCTCTTCATCCAAGTATGAACAATTTCAACATGCTCAAGCATCTTTGTCTTTCATCTATGAGTGAAGAAGGGTTGAGCAAATGTGAGCATTTTGCGCCAATCACGTAGACCGTCAAGCAGATACATCGTTTGTTCGCAATAGTACGCTAGTCAAGGGAACCATTGAGCAATTCCTCCATGGTGCCATCGTAGACTTGGCAAGTTGCTCATGGTCGGTCATGTCATGGAGCAAACTACTACGCCTATAATTGAAGCTAAGCCTTGTCCTAGATCCATAGGTCCGCTTAATGAATTGTTGCGCTTTGTGCTTGTCAAATGAATCATGATAATGGTAAATCCAATCCCCATATCCATGAATCAATATTATTTGCCTTCATTTAATGAGTGATCAATTCTATTTATGTAACATTTTTTATATCCTTGTGACTAATTCTAGAATATTGTGGGATCAATGTGCACAACAATGCCATGTTATTTTCCCTTTCATTGGCCATTAGACAATCTGCCATGCATACAACAAAATGTTGGTCACATGCTCTAAAGGCAATGGAATCAAGAACAACATTTCAATGGAATATTTAGAAATTTCAAATTTAAAGGATGTGCACTAACTTTACAGTTGCCAATAATTATGTTTATTTAACTCACTTGGTCTCCACCACTGAGATATTCTTGTCCGTTTGGGTGGTTCAAGGTTGTGGTACCTTTGTTTGCTTGTAATAAATATATTAGTTTTCACTTTACTAATTTAGTTAATCATTTTATCCGTTAACCCACATTTCAAGATTTCTCAACATCGACAAAAACCACATTGTGTATACACATTTTAAAAACCTTCGGTTAATATCTTTCAATAATTTTAATGATATAGTTGTAACTTGTCACATATCAACGGCCATAATTTTAAATATTGTAAAAATGTGCATTGAATTTTCTATTTCATTAGGTTGCCTACCCTCCATCTTTCAATTCTCAAAATATCATGCATTATCCAGTTTGAAGTAGATTCTAGAATACATCACAAATCCCCAATTCCCCTTTGCTTGTCATCATTACACATAGTTATTGCATACCTATTATGGATATTGTCGCATTATTTAGATGCTATGCTTCACACGTTTTAAGTTGGTAAGTTGCATGTTTCTAATCATTGTGTCATTAATCAAGTTGCAAAGTATGATCTTAATATTTTCAATAATGTTCAAATGTACCTATGTTGATTCATCTTTGACAATTTAATAGTGTAAGATCGTTGAGCAAATTCAAGTGGATGCTTTTGTATTATGGATAAAGGCAATGCTTTCACATTATACTTATGTAGTGTTATTATTCACTAGGATTATATGACAAAATAAGGTTTTGGTTGTTTGGACTCTCGTCATCGGTTTCGTCCACTTCGACTCGTGGATACATTCCCACATGGATGTCCCATTGACACTTCTTTGTTGTCACATGCTATCTTGGTTCGCTTCCCCTCAACCGACATTCTAATTTACACTAGGAATTTCATATCACTGGTAAAGACGAATCATGCATATACACAATGAGGGTGGTTATTTGCTAAGAATGTGTTTGATATAGAGGGCCACAACATTTGAACACCTCCTACCTTTACTTCACATACCAACCTATCTAAATTCTTACATTAGAGGTCATTTGTGCCCACTTCATCCCATAGAGAGCTCTTGGTTGTTTGGATGTCAATCTCAACCATACACCTTTGATATACATCATTGGATTGTTATTGTATATTCAACTCCCACCACACCTACTACAATTGTTTTTTTCATCTACACAATTGCTCAAGGAAGCTCATTGATACTTTCAACTTCATGATTGTTTTTTAGGTTGAGCACAACATCCTTTTGCATCCTTATCATATTTGGAATGGGTTTTTGTTAACCTCTAGTTTGGCCATAAAAACTATTAAAAATTAGTCTACAAACACTTGTGTGCAAGCTCATTAAGGAAAGTTGTCATCTTGTTCTTAAAGGTAACAAGATTATTTGTGAGACTAGTAAGTGGAATCTCAAACTAGTTGTCTGCTAAGAATGGTAATAGATCAAATTTCACAACTTCTCCGCAAATCAGGTACTTCATGATTTAGATTTATATCGTGCATGTGTGGCGGTGTTTCCCATTTTGCGTAAAGAATGGGTGCCTTTTGGTGTATCTAATTGTTGGCAATATTGGTACGGTTTTGGAAACTTACGATAAGCCTCATCAGATTGAAGAAAAGTCAATGGGAGCTGCACCTGTAAAACTTTTGATTTCTAAGTCAGCAGTTCTGCCCTCAAATATCTTGTTGCCCAATTTACTTGACCCAAGGCAGGAATCTTATTCTAAGAAACTTTTGTATAGTGGCTTGCCAAATCAATGTTTTCGTTGTTTTGGATTTTGACATTTGGCAAAAAATTGCCCAAAATTGACTAAAGATACTGACAAGCATGTCCCTAACACAACTATAGTTCCGTATCAGGATAGATATGATGGTTGGACTGAGGTGGCTCGACGTAGGAAGACATCTTCACATGTATCTCATGACAAGCCTCACCATGTGTCTATTAATAATCTAAAGGAATTGCCTCCCTTACAAAATAGGGATTCTCCTCTCCATGTAGAACAGGACCGTTCACAAAAGCTAAATGCTTTCGATCATTCATCATCCCACCTTCCTCAACAGAGATTCAATCCAAGTTCTTCCTCACAAAAGACAGACTTGCATCCCATTCAATTGCCTAAGTCCTTTCCAATGTCTGTAGTAGGCTAGCCACCCTTGAAAATTGCTGAGAATCAACAGTTGTCTGCATTTGTTAATTTGGCTTCTTCTGAAAAATTAAAAGGAAAGGTTATTTCCACTCAACATACAACGGATGTGGAAATGCCTCAAAATGTTATGGGAATTGAAGCAAACCAACGGTTTGAAGTCTCTATTAATTCGATTCTTGTCGATAATCTCATAGGAAACCTTGTGTTAAGAATTAGGCAAGTAATTAAGCAAGGGTTAATTAGTACCTAATTATGTGATTATGTTACACGGAAGATTAAGTGATATGTGTGTATGTGTGTGAGAGGAAGAGAGAGAGAGAGAGAGAGAGAGAGAGAGATACACTTATGAACAACACAAGATGGGGGATGAGTAACTATATTAAATTAGCATTATTATCATCATCATCAAATACAAAAATACCATCAATAAGGTATATATAGATCTCATGTGCAAGGGTGCACATGTGTGAGGAGAATATAGGTATAGCCGTGTAAGTCCTATATTAAGTGACCTTGGGAGTGGAGGATCTAGAATATCCTACTTAAGTACAAGGTCCTATTTAAGTCGTTATAGTCAACACTTCTAACTAGATTCTATCTAGGTAACTAATACCGGGACATTTGAAACAGGTAATATGTCGCATTTTGAGAACTGTCCATCAAAAAATGACACAAATTAGGGTGATTCACAAAAAGGGGTGCCGCATGCGTAAAGGAATTTTAAAAATGACCCAAAAATATATTGATTTTTAACATGTACGGAAATTTAGGTGTTCAAAAAAATGCCTAAATAATGGACATGCCAAACTTACAAATGAATGTCCAAAATGACTAACCCCAATATTTATAGAAATTCTGAATCCAAATCTTGATGTGCAATACAATATTTATAGTTAATGTATCAGGACAATCATTTTTCAAGTTTATGTCATCATCTTCATACCCATTAGATGAACTAGTACGAGTTTATGAGGTCTCATCCTCATCATCAATGGAAACTAATGCATTGTGTTGATCCAATTGCAATCCAACCTCATCGAGTTTATGAGTCATGCTTCTTGTTTGTCTTTGTGTTGTGTCTGAAGCCACATTCCATATCCTCTTTTAGTATCTTCATTGTGGTCTGTCACAGATAACTTGTTTTGGTCAAAGATAAGTCATACACTAATATATAAACATTATCCAATGTAAGAGTAGATGTGCTTGATGCATCTTTCCTCCTCGCTTTTTGGTTATGATATTTCATTATGTACTTTCCATTTACAAGATTAGATTATGTGAGAGAAGCTTTCTACCAAAATCATTAGAATCTAAAAAATGTCTTAAAGATGTTTTCCATTTTTCTTAGATTCTCATAGTAAGCCTTTGATGTCGTACAGAAATCCGATTCATTCCATCTAGATTTGACGCAACATGTCGAATTTTACTCTATACATCTAGAATTGGATATAATGCATCAGATTCCTGTAAGTCTTGGAATTTTTTTTAAAAATTCCATTAAAAAAATACTCTTGCATTTTAATGCATTGCATTAAATTCTAGCTACATAGACTAAAATATGATACATTGCATGGATTTCCCGAAAATACATAAATAAATACAAATTGAAAAAATAAAACATTTTCCCATAAATAAATAAATAAACATTTTTTATTTTACTCGTAAATAAATAAATAAAAATTGAAAAATTAGATTTCAATGGAAATCCAATTCTTTGCATCGGATTCAATTGAAAATCCAATTTCTCTTATTTTTTGAATTGTTTTTGAATTTGTTTTTATTTTTCCCATAAAAAAATAAATAAAAATTGAAAAAATGGATTTTCAACGGAAATCTGATGCACTGCATCGGATTTTGGTTGAAAGTCCACTTTTACGTATTTTTTTCCAAATTTTCCTTTTTTTTGAATTTTTTTGAATTTTTTTGAATTTTTTTGAATTTTTTTGATTTTTTTCTATAAAAAATAAATAAATATTGAAAAAATAGATTTTCAATGGAAAATCCACTTTTTCTTATTTTTTTCCAAATTTTCATAGTTTTTAGAATTTTTTTGGTATTTTGTTTGTCTATTTTCTCATAAATAACTATATAGAAATTGAAAAAATGAATTTTCAAAGGATGCATCTATCATGATATGGCAAGACTCAAACCCATGACCTTATGCTACATGAGTCGAGCTCTTACCATTAGACTATGAATTGTATTTTGTAAGAAATTATTTTCATTTATGTTTTATCATAGGAAATTGATGTATATTCCAGATCTCTCTGGAACATTCTAGAAGCTTCAGGATTATTCCTAAAAAGACTATAAAAGGAGGCACAAGGCATTGTTTTGAACCAAATTGGTTCAACACCAGTCTTAAGCCTCTTAGCCGATTTGTACTTATCTTTCATATAATATAAGAGCTGTTGTCATCATCCTATTTCTCTCTCTCTCGGGAATCTTACGCAGTCCCATCCTCTTAGTACTAATAGTACTACTCTTCTTAGTACTAATTCCATCTCTTTTTTAGTACTATTCCTGACAGTTTGAACCAATTTTTTCCTCTTTCCTCCAGCCTACTTGTCGTTCTCCCTCATCCTCCTATCCTTTTCCCCCTACTATGGCTACTGTTAGCACCCAAGAATATCAATCCGTTTTCTCCGAGTTACAATGCCTAAAAGAAAAGTTTGTTGCCCTGGAACAAGAAAACCAACGGCTGATAGGGGATCTGCAACAAATCGCTCTAGAAAAGCAACAAACGCAGCAACAACATGGGGAGTTAGCGTTACGGGTGCAACAACTCGAAGCGGCATTGCAACAACAAGGATCAAGTCCCCAAGGATTTCATAAAGAGCCGAAGATTGGACTTCCTGTGAAATTTGATGGAACGCGATCGCAATTCAGGGGATTCCTTAATCAGGTACGATTAGTCCTCCAAATGCATCCTTCCCGATACCCCACTGATGCATCCCGAGTCGGCTTAATAGGCACGTTGCTTAGCGGCTCAGCCTTAGCATGGTTCGCTCCGCTTCTAGAAAAATAATCGCCCTTGCTTAATAACTTTGAAGATTTTATTAGTGAGTTCCAAGCCTGCTTTGGAGACACCGACAGCATCAGGACGGCGATCAACAAGATCCGGCGATTGCGTCAAGGCGATCGTCCAGCCTCTGCCTATGCGGCGGATTTCCGCCTACTCGCTTCTGACATACCCTGGGATGATCAAGCACTAATGGAGCAGTTTCGCTATGGCCTGCGAAATGATGTCAAAGATCTACTTCTAACCTTCCCCGAAGAACCAAAGTCTCTTACGGAGGCAATCAGTCGAGCGGTCCGATGTGACAACCGCCTCTTCGAACGGCGTTCGGAACGTCAATTACAGATACCACGCGCTAGGCCGGAGCCCACTTACGCCGCAGTCGCGGCTAGACCATTTGCACGAGACATTCCTCAAGCAAATACTTCGACACCGATGGAGATCGATACCATGCGTCGACGCGGCCCGTTATCGAAAGAAGAAAAGCAACGACGACGTGCAAATCGATTATGTCTTTATTGCGGTGGACCGGGGCATATCGCAATCAATTGTCCCCATAGGCCAAGAAGACAGGTAAATCAAATTGTAGCCTGTACTAAACTCGAGTCAATTCTTCCCTTATGAGTGTCTGATAGTATTAATAGTACTAATAGAGTGTTTGATAGTATTCATAGTACTAATAGCCCAAGTATCTCAAATAAATTTGAAATCCTTAGTCAATTAGATGAAGAATTAAACAATTGAGTCCAGCCAAAATAGGAGCCGTTTGGTTGGACAACAGCCCTAGATCTGTACAGCCCATTAGTGGTTCCATTCCTTCCAAGCAAGTTAGCAATGTGTTCCTAGCCCAAGTCATTGTTAGTACTAAAAGTACTCCCCCAGTACCCATCCTAGCACTTTTAGATTCCGGAGCTAATTCCTGTTTCATGGATCGAAATTTTGCCCAAGCTTCTCAGATGTCCTTAAGAAAACTTCCTTGTCCCGCATCTGTAGTAGTCATTGATGGTCGTCCCATTGCTTCCGAGAATATTGTAGAAGAATCAGAACCCATTCAAGTTGTCCTATGTAGTTTTGTGTGTGTAATATCATTTAATATAATTAGTAGTCTAGAGCATCCCATTGTCCTAGGATTACCTTGGTTTGAATTACATAATCCAGCCATAGATTGGAGAACAAGAGAAGTCTGATATCGACCACCCCAAGAATCAACTCACCAAGTTTCGACCATTTCACTCCATCAACTACGCGAAGAAGGACCCAAGGAGGCAATGTTCCTATTTGCAATATCAGTACATCCTTCCAGCACTATTAAGAAGGACTCCTCAGTACAACTTCCAGCAAAACATCATCCTTATGCCGATGTATTTGACAAGGTAAAAGCCGGTACCCTTCCTCATCACCGTCCCTATGACTATCCCATCGATTTACAACCAGGAACCGAGCCACCATGGGGACCAATTTACAACTTGTCACCCACCGAGTTAGAAGTCCTTCGAGCCTACATAGAGGAGAACTTGGCAAGCGGGTTCATCCGCCATTCGAAATCTCCGGCCAGTGCACCCATCTTCTTTGTCAAGAAGAAAGATGGCTCACTTCGTCTTGTCGTTGATTACCGCGGATTGAATAAAGTCACCATCCGGAATAGGTATGCACTTCCTCTTATATCAAATCTTTTAGAACGAGTTAATGGTGCCAAGTTTTTTACTAAAATCGACCTACGAGGAGCGTATAATCTCGTGCGGATCCGACTGGGAGATGAGTGGAAGACTGCCTTTCGCACGCGGTATGGGTATTTCGAGTATATTGTTATGCAGTTTGGCCTAACCAATGCACCCGCAGTCTTCCAACACATGGCAAATGATATATTCAGAGACCTCTTGGATATCTGTTTGATCATTTATCTGGATGATCTGTTGATTTATTCGAAGACCCAGGAAGAGCACGATTCTCATGTACTATTAGTACTAAAGCGACTCCGCGAGAATGGTTTTTATGCCAAGCTAGAAAAATGTACCTTTGACTGCAAGCAAGTGGATTATCGACGACTCGGTCCTTTCCGTATTACGGGGAAGATTAATGATGTCACCTTCCGCCTTGATCTCCCTCCGCGGCTTTAGATACATCCGGTTTTCCATTGTTCTCTTCTTGAACCTTATAAAGCAAAAACCATTCCCGATCGTGTGACACCACCGCCGCCCCCGCTGGAATTGGACGCCGGCCCGGAGTATGAAGTTGCTGCCATCCTCGATTCCAAACTTGTTCGCAACAAACTTTATTACTTGGTCGATTGGCTCGTTTATAGTCCGAGCGAACGTACTTGGGAACCCGTCGAGCACGTTGCCAATGCACAAGATCTTCTTGCTGATTTCCACCGAAAGTATCCGGACAAACCCGGTCCGCAATTAGCGCCGACTCGTTCCACTCGTCGTCTTTAAGGGGGAGATAGTGTCATGATATGGCAAGACTCAAACCCATGACCTTATGCTACATGGGTCGAGCTCTTACCATTAGACTATGAATTGTATTTTGTAGGATATTATTTTCATTTATGCTTTATCATAGAAAATTGATGTATATTCCAGATCTCTCTGGAACATTCTAGAAGCTTCAGGATTATTCCTAAAAACACTATAAAAGGAGGCACAAGGCATTGTTTTGAACCAAATTGGTTCAACACCAGTCTTAAGCCTCTTAGCCGATTTGTACTTATCTTTCATATAATATAAGAGTTGTTGTCATCATCCTATTTCTCTCTCTCTCCTCTTCTCACTTCCTCTCTCTCGGGAATCTTACGCAGTCCCGTCCTCTTAGTACTAATAGTACTACTCTTCTTAGTACTAATTCCATCTCTTTTTTAGTACTATTCCTGACAGCATCGGATTTCTATTGAAAGTCCACTTTTTGCTATTTGTTACCAAATTTTCATATTTTAAAATATTTTTCTGTATTTTTTAAATTTTTTTTCATTTTTTCCCATAAATAAATAAATAAAAATTACAAAAAATGGGTTTTCAACAAAAATCCGATGCACTACATCGGATTTCTATTGAAAATCCATTTTTTCTTATTTGTTTCCAATTTTTCAGATATTTTGAATTTGTTTTTGTATTTGTTTTGAATTGTTTTTGTTTTTATCATAAATAAATATATAGGAATTGAAAAAAATGGATTTTCAACGGAAATCCGATGCACTGCATCGGATTTCCATTGAAAGTCCACTTTTTCTTGTTTGTTTACAAATTTTCTTATTTGTTTATATTTTTCTCTAGAAAAGTGTTAAAAATAAACAAATTGTGATTTTCTCCATTTAAAATGATGTGTGCATCGGATTCTTGTTGAAAAGAGATCATTTTCAACAGGATTTTCAATGGAAATCCGATGCACTGCATCGGATTTCCGTTCAAAATCACTGAGTTTCAACAGAAATCCGATGCAGTGCATCGGATTTCCGTTGAAAGTCCAATATTTTTCTTATGTTTTTTCATAAAACATTAATTTGCAATTGAAATCTGACTCAATGGTTCAGATTTTATTGAAAATGTAATTTTTTTATTATCTCATTGTTTTATGAAAAACCTAAAAGAAATTTGGATTTTTAATTGAAATTCGATGTAGTGCATTAGATTTCAGTTGGAAATCCACTTTTTTAATATATTTTTATTTATTTTTTGAAAAAATGAAAAACAATTGAAAAGAAAGAGGATTGCCAGCTAAAATCTGATGCAATGCATCAATGTCTAGCTGTATAGACTACGATTTGATGCAGTGTATCGGATTTCAGTTGAAAAGCCGTTTATTATTTTTTTATATGGAAAATAAATAAATAAATAACATTGGAAAAAGAAAAAAGAAAAAAGGATTTTCGACTCTAATCCAACGCATTGCATTAGATTCTAGCTATATATACTAAAATATAATGTAGTGCATAGTATTTTAGCTGAAAATCCATTTTTTATTTTTTAATGGAAAATTTTTTAAAAATTACTAAAAAAAAAAAAACTTCGATTTTCAACTGAAATCTAGTGCATCGCATTGGGTTCCAATTAAAAATCCAAGATTTTTTATTTTTTCAAATTTTATTGTTTCAAATTTTCAATGGGTTTTAGATTAGTTTTCTGACACAGGTATATAATATAAAACTTACATCAATTTAGATTAACGTTATATTCTATTCTTCAGTTTGATGTTACCTGTGTAATTTCATTCTACTATCATGTACTACTAAAACATACGCCTTAAAGATTATCAGGAACTCTGTTGCATTAGAGAAGGACCTTGAGCAAGTTAATGTCATCAAAATGAGGATCCAAGGTATCTGGGGTTGTCCTGATCAAGACCAAGAAGTTGGGGCAAAGCATATCAATAAAACTTAGATGTTCCAGATGACTTTTAGAAAACTTGTGGAACTATAGATGAAGACGCAGGGCAACTTGTTGAATTAGAAGACATTTCAGAGTCTGAACATACTAACAATTCAACTTAGCGTACTGACGAAGCCAATGAGGACAATCCTGATGAAAGAGCTAATCCTGAGTAGACGGCTTTACTAGACTTATTATTCGATTGAATGGTTATGGCTTATTGTAAATTTTGAACAATATGAATTGTTAAATTTTGACGTAATATATAAGTTGAGCTTACTTATAATTTTCGTGTAACAATTATTGAACTTAGAAATTAAGTATACTTGTATGTGTACATGTTATCTAAACTCTCCTTTATCATTTGGGGTATATCGGAGATAAGTTTATACTCTATCATTTACTCGTATGATTGGAATGTTATTGTAGACTAGTTTATTTATACATTGACAGTGTCATGTATCACGTGTGAATGGAAATTTTCTCTTGACATAATAGTATCTCTTAATTGCAAGGTTCACAATTTGCTTTAAGATGTATTATATTTAAATATACACACATAATTAGAAGAAGCCACTTATTCAATGGGGCATGCTTTTTAGAATATGCACAAGGACCCGTGTTACTATTATACTTGTGTTGACAAATACACCCCTGTCTAAGATTTGGACAAAAACATAGTAGATAGAATATACGTCGGATGATTTTGTTGACGTGATATTAGTTAGTTCTTTTTTTCGCATGTTTTCATAAACCACATACACATGCGTCGTGCCTTGTTGAAATTCTGCTTAAATAAGGCATTTTTTAACATCTCACTAAGATATGAAAAAGAGAATGCAACATATTACCTGTTTCAAATGACCCGATGTTAACTACGAAGTTACATGGTTGACTAACTAACTAAACTAAGTTGAGCTTGATCTCTCAACACGCCCCCTCAAGCCCAAGTGTGAGGCGTCCGACATCCGCTTTGGCTTTTGTCGGCTTCGTGTGCTTCCATCCGGCCTTCCGCTTTCTTCGTCGTGGCAATCTAGGTTCCACCCCCTCAAGCCGGTGACGAAGGCTTGTAGTGTGTGGGTGAAGGTCAACTACTTCCACCCATCGTGGGTTACGAGCTGCTTCGGTGGAGCTCTTGGGCCCTTGTTCGGCCGCTACCTTCATCGCGAAGGCGTAATGATGGGCCATGTACTCATTGTAGTCGTACCCAGTGACGGGGTTCTTAGCTCTAGATGAGCGTCGAAGTTTTTCGCTCGCCGATGTGAGCGCCTTCTTTACTCCGGGTGTCCGCATGATGGATACACCGAACTCATTGTCTAGTGAGGGAGCCGATCCATCCGAATCATTGTCGTCAGGGTGATCGACTTCGTATTCGGGCATCTTACCTTTGCCTTTGTCCAAGTTCGTACTTGGCCGCGACGTGCTTGGGTCGCGTGGGGGCTCTTGTGGCCCATTAGGCTTTGTCGTAATCGGACTTTCTTCGAACATGTGTTCGAAGCGATCCCCATCTTCTACCTCGTGTTCGGCGGATTCTGGGTCAACCGGAGTCGGAGTCGAAGTTGCCTTTGCTGCGTACCACGATGCGAACTCGTCGAAGACTATGTCTTGACTTACCCGAACTGCTCGGGTAGAAGGGTTGTAACACTTGTACGCCTTCTTCTCGGACAAGTATCCTATGAGGATACATTCCTCCGACTTCATGTCGGGCTTCTGTCATTGTTCGTTCGGGATGCGTATATTTGCAATGCTTCTGAACACCTTGAGGTGCGACAGGATCAACTTCCTTCTGACGAGGAGCTCGTATGGAGTTAGCTCATGGATTCCATTAGTGGTGCACCGGTTCATGAGATAGACAGCCGTGGATACTGCTTCGGCCCAATAGAAATTCGGCATGTGCTTCTCATGCATCATGGCGCGTGCTACCTCGAGTATTTGCCGATTCTTCCTTTCGGCTACTCCATTTTGTTGGGGTGTGTGTCGGCACAAGAATTCTCTCCAAATGCCTTCACTTTGGAGGTAGGAGGTGAATTCGTTAGAGAAGTACTCCTTTCCTCCATCCGATCGTAGGCATCAAATGTGCCGACCAGTTTCTTTTTCGACTTGCCCCTTGAGCTTTTGGAAATGGGAGAGCACTTCGCTTTTCTTCTTCATTGGGTAGATCCACGCATCGTACAAGTAGTCGTCGATGAAGGTCACATAGTATCGGCATCCGCCGATCATCGGCGTTTCAGCCGGTCCCCATACATCCGAGTGTATGACGTCGAGGAGGCCTTTGCTTGCGTGGCTCTCCTTTGGGAATGGGAGTCGATGTCGTTTGCCGAGTTGATATGCTTCGCATACTTGGTCAACTCGTTTCGACTTGAATGTCGGAAGTCCGATGACGACTCCCTTGGTTTGCATCGCTCAAAGCCGTTGGAGGTTTATGTGGCCGATTCTCTTGTGCCACAACTCGATGCTTGTCTCAATTTTGAGACCTTTAGCGTACATGGCCGATTTCACCTCATTTAAATCGAGGATGAACATGCGACCGTCTCTCCATCCCTTGGCTATGAGTCGGCCATCTTTCTCGATGAAGCATCCTTCGTTGTTGAAGCGGACTTGCCTGCCTTGCTCCACGATTTGGCCGACAGAGACCAAATTCTTCGTTATTGTGGGCACATGCAGGACATTCTTGATGCAAGTTTGCTCGCCTTCCCCAAATGGGACATTGCCGATGTGCCGAATGGGGTGCGTGGTGTCGTCTCCCGTCTCTATGAAGCCGGGTCGATCTGGCGTTCGTAAATCACAAAACCACTCTTCGTGAGATGTCATGTGATGTGAGGCGCCGGAATCAACGAACCACACGTCTTCCGAGTTGGAGTCTGTCATAGAGGTCACTCTATGCCTCATTACAAACATTTCGCCACGGTCGACGTAGTCGGAATTTGATGCGTGATTCGTGAACATTCCGCTATGATTGTCGTGGTCGGAGTTCAATGTGTAGTTTGTGAGTTGTTGACTTGTTGAAGCCGACTAACTTCTCTTTTTCCGACACTCCGCCTTGTAGTGGCCGACTTTGCCGCAATAATTGCAAGTTGTGGGCCTCGTTTGCCGACCATGTTCGGTGTGGAAGCTTCCCCTTCTTCCGAAGGTTCCTTGATGGCTTCCGTGAAGGTTTGAGTTCCCTTCGTGTGATGGGTCGAATTGACCTCTTCTACTGTCGTGACCTCCTCCTCGGCCATTGTCCGAATTCGAGAAGAATATTTGTCCTTCTGACGTCTCGCTTTTGGTTCGAACGTGGTTCTCTTCGACCAATAGCATTGATTGGAAGTCGAAGAATGAAGGAGGGTTTTCTCTCGCCAAGATTGCCGTCCTCAACGAGTCGAATCGTTGTGCGAGGCCGCCCAAGCATACTTGAACCATCTCGTCTTCGTCGACGTTTATTTTGATGGAGCCAAGCGAGTCGCAAATGCTCTTGATCTTGGCGGAGTAGTCCGACAGACATATCTTTTTGTCGTATGTTGTTCAACTCTTGCCGGATTTGAAGCTTGCGTGTCGTCGTATTGGCGGCGAACATTTTCTTTAAGTTCGCCCACGCTTCTTTAGGCGTCTTGGCGTCTCGAATGTGGCTAAGCATGTGGTCGTGGACACATGTTGCCAAGCAATACATGACTCGACTCGCTGCTTGCTCCCCTGTTGCGTAGTCAGCGTTCTTTGAGTCGGGTTGATTTTCTTGAGCGTCGTTGATGTAGCTCCAATACCCTTGGCCGATGAGGTATTCGGTCATCTTGTACTCCCAAGATGAATAATTGTTCCGATCTAGCTTTTCACTAGGGAGCAAGCTACCCATTTGTGTGTTACCGGCCGGCAAAGGAGTCCAGAGTGTGAAACGGAGGAGTTAATTAAATAATAGGAATGGTTGTAAGTAAGCTATTAGTGTGGACGGACGGACTGGAATTGGTATGCCGTTCCAGATCCGGACCGATCCCGAACAAGTGCGGATGGCACCGTTTTGTACTACAGACCGGAAACCTATTTAAAGGCCCGGATACAATGTAATGAGCAGTGGTTAATTAATAAAGCTTAGTGTTTTTATCTCTCTGTGTTAATTGCCGTTCTGCATTCATTGTTAATATCTTACACGTGTGATTATTAAGGACGATCTTGCTAAGTAGCCTAATAAAGTCGGATTAATCGTTGAGTCTAATCCTATTGCCGTAACACCCCTTTGGTGAAGTGTCTTCCTTAGACACCCTGTGTTAGGCCATTGTTCGGCCCTAAGAGTTAACACAGTTTTTGGTGACCACGATTCCTGTTTTGCAGCGAACGACAGCACGAATGGATGACTAGATCAACGCACGACCTGGTTACAGAGCGACCTCCGACACCGGAAGTCGAGGAGGAGAGGCCTCCGTCACCAAAAGAAGAGGAAAGACCACCGACACCGGAAACAAATCAGGAAAGACCACCGACGCCGGAGAAAAACCAGGAACGACCACCAACACCGCCAGCCCGCGCATCGATACCGGACGACGACGTGTCGTTCCAGTACTCCAAGTATAGAGATGATCCGGACGCGGAAGCTCATGTTCACGCCTTTGAACAGACATGGGAAGCAAACCATGTGTCCCAGCGATTGACCCCGGAAGAAGAGGAACGCTCTAAGATAGCATAATTTGGCGTCACATTGGAGGGACCGACAGCGAGATGGCGTCGTACGCAGGACCCGTCTACCATCACCACCTTCGCAGATTTAAAAGCTAAATTCTTGCATTTTTTCCAAAAGGAGGTGGACCTGACAGTAATGGTGGGCTTATTTTATACCATCCGACAGGAGGCAGGGGAGAGCATTCCCCAATTTGTCATCCGGTTTCAACGAATGCATAGTCAGCTTGCCCGTGCACCCCCATAGGAGGAATTACGGACTATATTCCTAAATGCGCTCCGGGAACCCCTACGCATGGTTTGCACGGTCATTGACTTCCGCGCAAGTACCATCGACCAGGTCATTGACCGGGTGAGAGAGATTGAAAAGACAAGCTCCTGGCTCACACTGGGAGCACTCCAACGGGCGTTACCGTCCGATGAAGACCTCCGGTTTCGGCAAGCAATACAGTGCACAACCTGCTTGAATTCCGGACACTCGGCACTAGAGTGCACTATGAGGACGCAATGTGTAATCTGTCAATCCAAGGGCCATACGACGGATAGGTGCGAGTATAATCTATTGAACCGGCAAGCACCGCCCGTCCGACAAATAGAGCCACGTTGCAGCCGGGACGAAGAAGAGGAAGGCTGGCGGCGAATGGACTGCGACCGACCGGCACAGGATGTCTGGTATGGCGATCGACAGGAGAATGATGTTCGGTACGGTGATCGGCGGGATAACTACGACCGACATGATAGATATGATCGGTACCGGGATTACAATAGACGATACGAACATTACGACCAGGAGCACTCCCTCGGGTATCGTCAGCAACGGGAGGAATACGGCAGATATAACGACCAACCTCGTCAAGAGTACCGCAATAAGAAGAACTATAACAAAAAACGGCATTTCAAAAAAGGCGGCTACCCACGGGATCCAGAACAAGGAGCTTCAAGTAGCCAACCGGCCCAAAACCCCGCGCTTACCACGGGACCTGGCTCGGGTACAACAGACAATGACGAATCCAGCAATACCTGGAAAGCCTACTGCTACTATTGCCGACAGGAAGGCCATTATAGTAATCAATGCACGGCGAAGAGCTATGACAAACGACCGACGATAAATATGGTAGTCCCTGAAGTGGCAGATCTGCAGTAGGTGACCACAAGGTCGAAGGGCATGGCCAAGGAATGGGAGATGCAGGAGACCATCCGGAAGCAAGCGACGGAATGGGTGAAGAAAGCAAACGAGCAAAATGTCACAGACTTACAGCGGCAAAAGGAGAACACCGTAGGGCTTGCCGGCGGCAGTCACTTCGAGAACGAGACATGGCAGGCATTGCAAGAATGCCAGATTACGCTACCACTAGGAAGACTCCTACAGCTCGTGCCGAGATTCACGGAAGGACTGAAGACAGCCATGACGGAAGGAGAATCATCACTGGCACCGGTACTCTTCTCGAATCCGGAGGAGGGACCAACGGTGGTGGACACCAACAGTCCGGTAATTATTGCCATTGTAAAAGGGAAAGAACTCCTTGGCACAGTAATAGACAGAGGCTCCAGGGTGAATGTAATAAGCCTCCGGACGTGTGATGCCCTGGGAATCCACGAGTGGGAGCCGTGTCCGTTCTGGTTACGGATGGCCAATACAAGCTCCATGCGGCCGACAGGATTAATACGAAAATTAGAAGTCATCGTTGGCGGTCATACATTTCACATCTCGGCAGTAGTGCTACAATTACAGGCACAAGGCACGTACCCGCTATTGTTGGGGCGGTCGTGGCTGAAAACGGCACATATCAAACAGAATTGGAGGAAAAATATAATTACCTTCCGGCGAGGAAAAGCCAGGGTACGCGTACCAACACAGCCAAGGATGAGCACGGGCAAGGAATGTACACCGTTGTATGCGGAGTGCGTCAACATGCTAGAAGGGTTAGCTGACGAAGAAGAAGCTCAGTACTTGCAGGAAAACCCGAAGATCGTACCCCTCTTCGAAATTGACATTGCCGAAGCAGTAGCGCCATACTTACCACAGCCGGAAGAGACTGAAGCAGAACCGGATAAGGACGCAATCCGAGAGTTACGGCAAGCGCAGGAAGCGTTGGAACGGGAAATGGCAGTTTCACAGCGCGTAAAAGCGTCGCAACTTGAAGAGGTGAACCTAGGAACCACGGACGAAGCAAAACCGGTGCACATCGCCAAGGAGATGAGGTACGAAGACAAAACGGCGATGATCACACTTCTCACGGAATTTCGCGACGTGTTTGCTTGGTCATACGAAGACATGCGAGGGCTCGACCCTCAGTTATACCAGCATCAGATTCACTTGAGCAAGGACGCAAAACCAGTGGCACAAAGACGGTACCGGATGAATCCCAATTATGCCGCCAAAGTCAAGGAGGAAATCGACAAACTGCTAAGAGTGGGCTTTATCCGTCCGGTAAAGAAAGCGACATGGTTGAGCCCGATCGTAGTCGTACCGAAGAAGAACTGAAAAATTCGAGTTTGTGTGGACTACCGGAAACTCAATGCAGCTACAGTAACAGATGCGTTTCCACTTCCGTTCACAGATGGAGTGTTGGATGCCGTCGTCGGCCATGAGGTCTATAGTTTTCTAGATGGATTCAGCGGGTACAATCAGATCCGGATGCACCCCGACGACCAAGAGAAAACGGCTTTCGTCACCGAATGGGGGGTGTTTGTGGCTGTGGTGATGATGTTCGGACTCAAAACAGCACCGGCAACATTTCAACGAATCATCATGGAAATCTTTGGTGAATATATTCCGGCTTTTATGCAGGTTTTCCTTGATGATTTCGCCGTCAATAGCCGGGAGGAGGACCATTTTCAGCACCTCCGGCTTTGTCTAGAAAAGTGTAGAGCGTACCGGCTAAGCTTGAATCCGGCAAAGTGTGTATTTGGCGTGTCTAGTGGAACCTTACTAGGACATATTGTGAGCCAGGAAGGCATTGCAGTCGACCCAGACAAAGTGAAAGCCCTATTAGAAGCACCGGCGCCGGCAACGGCAAAGGCATTGCGCCGGTTCTTAGGCCAGATCCGGTGGCACAGCCGGATGCTCCGATACTTGGCCAACCTGGCTACACCGTTGCATGCCGCAGTACATCGAACACCATTCTAGTGGACGGACACCGAGGATAGGGCGTATACGGCCCTCAAAGTACTATTGTCGCAAGCACCGGTAGTGCAACCTCCGAATTGGAGTAAAGAATTTCATGTGTTCGTGGACGCCTCTGACATCGCAATCGGAAGCGCACTGATGCAGCTTACGGAGCCAAAGTGGTATTGGCCAGTGTACTATGCCAGCCGAAAGCTATCCCAAGCGGAACGGAACTACTCTACCACGGAACGGGAAGCTCTAGGGATGATTTACAGTGTGACAAAGTTTCGGCATTATTTATTGGGAAGGAAGTTTTCCTTCCATGTAGATCATTCGGCACTTCTTTACCTGGTGTCCAAGGCGTCACTCACCGGTAAGTTGGCCCGGTGGACCTTACTATTACAGGAATTCGAGTTCGAAATATTCCACCAACGCGGTATACAGCATGCCGTAGCGGACTATTTAAGCCGATTAGAGTCCGAAGAGACGGGCAAAGGAGTAGCGGACGAGTTTCCGGATGCGGAGCTGTTTCGAGTCACTACGGAAACGGCAGCAGATGAGACGGTGGCACAGGAAGACAGGTGGCTCACAAATATGCACCAATTTCTAAGCACAAGACTGCCTCCAGAAGAGATGAACTGGGACGAAAGGAAACGCCTGGCGGTGCAAAGCCGACCTTTCTGCTTACTACGAGACACACTTTACCACAAGGGCGTAGACGGCATATGGAGACGGGCTGTGCGCAGCGATGAAAAGGACCTCATACTGAGGGAAGCCCACTGCGGAGTTGTCGGAGGTCACTATGCCGGAGATGCGACGGGCAGGAAAATATGGCAAAGTGGCCTATGGTGGCCAACTACATTAAGAGATGTTGTACAGTATGCAAAAGAATGTGACCTATGCCAGCGAATGGGCCAACCAACGGAGCAGGCTCGGATGCCACACCAGCCTGTACTACCACTCGAACCATTCTAGAAGTGGGGGTTGGACTTTGTTGGACCGTTCAAACCACCGGCAATGAGAACAGGTAATCGGTACGTCATCGTCGCGACGGATTACTGCACGAAATGGGTGGAGGCCAAAGCCGTAAGAGACAACACCATTGCGTCAACGACAAAATTTCTATACGAATACATCTGGTGCCGTTACGGATGCCCAATCGAATTAATAAGCGACCAAGGGGGGCACTTTCTCGGCCAAGTAGTTGAAAGCTTGACGACATTCTATGCCGTTGTCCATAAACGGAGCACACCATACTATCCGCAAGCAAACGGGTTAGCTGAATCGACGAACAAAACGCTCCAGAATATCCTCCGGAAGATCGTCAACGAAAACCGAACGGATTGGGATACCAAGCTACATAGCGCGCTTTGGGCATATATCGGACAGCATATAAAACGAGCATCCGAACAACACCATTCCGGTTAGCGTTCGGACTAGAGGCGGTAATGCCGGTGGAATTCCAAGTACCCAGCTTACGAATCCAGCTACAGGAACGGCTGAACGAGAAGGAGTCAAAGGCAATACGGTTAACAGCGTTGTGTGAACTCGAGGAACAACGGCGATGGAAAGCATTTGTCGACCGGCACAGGAGAGGAAATGAAAAACTGTTCGCAATCGGCAAGCCAGTGTTAGTACTTCAGACCCGGATGGGCAAGATGCCGGATAAACTACGGTTTAGATGGACCGGCCCGTATTGGCTGACACGTGAGTATAATGGGTCCTACCAGTTAGGGACACTTGTCGGCGAAGTGCTAGGCAAATGGGTCAACGGATTCCGATTGAAGCCATATAGAGGATTGATGCCCAAGAACCCATTTGAGCAAAGGACCGACACCGGTGCGGAAACGGCAACCTATGAGGGAAACGGCAACCACCACGACGGCAGAGACGGCGAGCCGGTAATGTTAGGGATTGACGCTTTCAATCTCTTCGCCTCTCGGCCACAACCGAGGAAACACGGATCAATGCAGCAGAAAATCGATAACACAGAGAGAGACTCGAATGCACAAGGTTTAGCGTGGAAAACCCTAGACGGGAAAAACCACGGGAGTGCAAGACTCCAACTATCACTATACGCAGGGAATGTACAATGGCAAGCTGCAAGGCGACGACCTTGAGCTCACTGTCCTCGCCACAGGCGGCGGTATTACACAGAGGCGTCGACCTCTTCCTTTCTCTCTCTCTCTCTCTGCTACTCTCACTTCACTCCCTCTGAGTGGAAAACAGGAAAAATGAGCAACAACAATCACAAAACAGTTTGCCCTAAGTCATATTTATACACATATGACTTTCGGGCTATTTACAAATATAGCCTCAAGGGCCCTTGGCAAACATATTCACAAATATGTCCCCGCATCCGGATCTCTCTCCGGGTACATTCGTCATCCGGCTCCGTAGCCGGGGTCTTCATCATCCAGCTCCGTAGCCGGGGTCTTCATCATCCGGATCCGGAACCGGGTCTTCATCATCCGGCTCCGGAACCGGGCCTTCATCATCCGGCTCCGATATCGGGTACTCCACATTCGGGTCTTCATTCCCGATTCCCGGACATCCGACCATCCCATCCGGAGGGACCGTAATCCCAACAAACTCCCCCTTCACTTCGGCATGGGATGTCTTTCCAGTCCGACCCTCTTCCGGCACGCTTCCACTTTGTCGGGTGTGAGCACTTTGGTCAGCATGTCTGACCCGTTCTCGTCCGTGTGGATCTTCGTCAGCACGAACTCCTGGTCTTCTATCCTTTCCCGGATCCAGTGATATCTTCGCTGGATGTGCTTCGTCCGGGAGTGATAGGTCGCGTTCTTGGCAAGGTGGATGGCACTCTGACTGTCGCAGTAGAGTCGGTACTCCTCCTGCCGGATACCGAGCTCTCTAATGAAGTCCTTCATCCATATCATTTCCTTGCCGGCTTCAACAGCCGCCATGTACTCCGCCTCCGTGGTTGACAGCGCAACCGTCTTCTGCAGCCTCGACTGCCACGAGACAGCTCCCCCTGCATACGTCATCACATACCCTGATGTGGACCGGCTGGTTGTTGGGATTTACGGTCCCTCCGGATGGGATGTCCGGAGATGAATGACGGCAAGCCCGGTTGCGGTTACGGAACCGGAGGATGAAGAGTACCCGGCATGAAGCCGGATGAAGAGTACCCGGCATGAAGCCGGATGAAGAGTACCCGGCATGAAGCCGGATGAAGAGTACCCGGCTACGGAGCCGGATGATGTAGACCCCGGCTACGGAGCCGGATGATGAAGACCCGGCTACGGAGCCGGATGATGTATGTACCCGGAGAGAGATCCGGATGCGGGGACATATTTGTGAATATGTTTGCCAAGGGCCCTTGTGGCTATATTTGTAAATAGCCTGAAAGTCATATGTGTATAAATATGACTTAGGGCAAACAGTTTTATGTTGCTACTCATTTTTCTGTTTTTCCACTTAGAGAGAGTGAAGAGAGCAGCCGAGAGAGAGAGAGACAGACGAAGAGGTCGTTGCCTCTGTGTATTACCGCCGCCTGTGGCGAAGACAGTGAGCTCAAGGTTGTTGCCTTGAAGCTTCACCATTGTACATCTCTGTTCATAGTGATAGTTGGAGTTTGAGGACTCCCGTGGTTTTTCCGTATAGGGTTTTCCACGTTAATCCCTGTGTTATCGTGTCTTTCTCTGTGTTTCCTATTTTCTGCTACATTGATTCGGAGATTTCTCGGTTGTGGCCGAACGGTGAAGGCGAATCGGAGCGTAGATTCTCAACAAAGTGGTATCAGAGCGACGGCAGTGCAGAAAATGGAAGGCGGCAGCAGCGGGCAGCCGGGGATGATGGTGCTGAATGCGCAGAACTACGCCGACTGGAAGATCAAGATGGAGGATCTTCTGATTGTTCGGGACCTGTACGAACCGATTGACAGGTCGGAAATACCGAAGGGGGTACTTGAGACGGAATGGAGGCTTCTGAACCGGAAAGCCGTTGCAACCATTCGGCAATACGTCGACGTGAGCGTTCTACAACATGTGGCGAACGACACCAACGCATACGAGATGTGGCGGAAGCTGTCGGGCCTCTACGAGAGGAAGAATGCGTTGAACCGGACCTCCCTGATGAGGAAGATAGTGAATCTTAAGTACCGGGACGGCGAGAGCATGGTCGAACACGTAAGCACGTTCATGGGATTCGTGAACCAGCTTGCGGCGATCAAGTTCCCGTTGGAGGATGCAATGCAAGCCATCATTCTGATGTGTACATTGCCGGAAAGCTGGGAGAACTTGGTGGTGACTCTCAGCACCTCCTGCACCGAAGATAACTTGTCTCTACAAACGGTAAAGACAAGTATTTTGAATGAAGAAGCGCGTCGGAGAGACAAAGAACCGGCCTCCGACTCGAAGGCGCTGCTTACCGAATCGGAACGGGGAAGACAATGGAACCGGAGTCCGCAAAGACGGGAGAAGTCGGGGACCCGGTCGCAGTCAAGAGGAAGACCCACATGCTTCCACTGTGGGAAGCCGGGGCACTTCCGGAAGAATTGTCGGCATTACCGAAAAGACAACGGAGCCGACGACACCGATTCGAAGAAGTCACCGGAGAGAAACGGTGCATACCGGGGAGCCACGGACTGGAGAGGTCCGGATCGGCGAGGGCAGGACCGGAAAGGAACGACGGCACTCGCGGCAAGTGAAGAAGAGATAATGCTCATTACCGAAGAGAGGGAGCTAAACCTTGCCGGTGAAGAGATGACCTGGGTGGTCGATTCCGGAGCGTCGTTCCACCTGACCCCGGAGAAGAAATACTTCTCATCCTACATAGCCGGTGAGCACGGCTGTGTCCGGATGGGAAATGAAGGTACATGCCGGATTGCCGGCATAGGAGACGTGTGGCTGATGACATCAACCGGATGCAAAATGCTGCTGAAGGATGTTCGACACGTTCCGGAGGTTCGATTGAACCTGATTTCGGCCGGGAGGCTAGACGATGAAGGCTACACGGGTAGCATCCGGAACGGTGTCATGAAGTTCAGCAAAGGGAGCCTGATAGTGGCTCGGGCCCGGAAAGACAACACACTGTACCTGATGAATGCCCGGTTATGTCCGGAAGAGTTGAACGTGGCAGCCGACACTGCCGGTGAGCTGTGGCACAAGAGACTGTGCCACATGAGTGAGAAGGGGATGAAGAGGCTTGCAGAAGACAACCTCATTCCAGTGAAGCATGTGCATCTGGAGAAGTGCACCGATTGCCTGGCCGGTAAGCAGAACCGAGCCTCCTTCCACTCAAGGCCACCGACGAGACGTAGCGCACCATTGGAGCTGGTGCACACTGATGTGTGTCAGGTAGAAACGAAGTCACATGGCGGAGCCCAGTACTTCGTAACATTCATTGATGACCACAGCCGGAAGCTGTGGTCGGCACCGTTGAAGACAAAGGACCAAGTGTTGTGCGTCTTCAGAGAACTCCACGCGAGAGTGGAAAGGGAATCCGGCAAGAAGCTGAAAGCGATACGAGCGGATAACGGAGGAGAATACCGAGGGCAATTTGAGGAGTATTGCCGTTCGATGGGAATCCGGCTCGAGTTTACTGTGCCGAAGACGCCGGAACTGAACGGGCTGGCCGAGAGGATGAACCGGACCATAATGGAGAGGGTCCGGAGTATGCTGGCGCATGCGAAATTACCCAAGGGGTTTTGGGCTGAGGCAATGTCGACGGCGACATACGTGATAAACAGATCACCCTCAGTACCTTTGGATGGAGACACGCCGCAGAGAGTGTGGACCGGTAAGGAAGTGTCCTACCGGCATCTGAAGGTGTTCGGGTGTCTCGCATACGTGCATGTGGCAAAGGACCGGAGAGGAAAGCTAGATCCAAAGACCCGGCCATGCATATTCCTCGGTTACGGCAACGACGAGTTCGGCTACCGAGTATGGGACCCGGTCGACAAGAAGATATTCAGGAGTCGAGATATCATCTTCATGGAGGACAAGACACTCGCCGACTGGGAGTCGGAGAAGAAGATGAAGAGCTCCAAGTCGACCGGTGAGGATCAACTCTACAAGGAGCAGTCCCGACCGGCAAGAGACCGGTTAGCACTCGAGGATCCGGCCGAAGACGGTGAAGAAACAGAACCGGCCGAAGAAGATGAAAATGATACCGGAACCGGCCCCGATCCCGAAATGGATTCGGATGAAGAAGAATCGGAAGAACCGGTTACCAAAGCTCCGGAACGGAGATATCCTCTAAGAGAGAGAAGGCCCCCCCCGAAGATTTCCGGAACCAGAGCACGTGCTGCTAACCGACGAGGGGGAGCCGGAGAGCTTTGAAGAAGCGAAGCATGACACACATAGCCGCAGGTGGTTAAGTGCCATGCAGGAGGAGATGGATTCCCTGCATGAGAACCACACATATGAACTTGTGGAGTTGCCGAAAGGAAAGCGGGCACTTCGAAACAAGTGGGTGTTCAAGCTGAAACCGGGAGATGCCGGAAACCCCCCGAGATACAAAGCCAGGATCGTGGTGAAGGGGTTCCAGCAGAAGAAGGGCGTCGACTTCGACGAGATATTTGCCCCGGTAGTGAAGATGACCTCCATCCGGACGGTGCTGAGCATAGCGGCAAGCATGGACCTCGAGGTAGAACAGATGGACGTGAAGACGGCATTCCTTCACGGTGACCTCGAAGAAGAGATCTACATGCAGCAACCGGAAGGATTCGAGAAGAAAGGAAAGGAGCACCTGGTATGCCGGTTGAAGAAGAGCCTCTACGGTCTGAAGCAGGCTCCCCGGCAATGGTACCGAAAGTTTGACTCCTTCATGACCGATGAAGGGTACCACAAAACGCAGTCCGATCACTGCGTGTTTGTGAAGAAGTTCGT